>NW_025390715.1:0-10798 GCF_016433145.1 Gracilinanus agilis | reverse complement strand
ATATATATATATAGTTAACATTCTTCCCCTTTGGTCAGAAATGCAACCAAGGCCAAAACCTTAGTTAGCTGGGGCATCTGCCCCTGAGAAAAGTATTCTCAAACTTGGGTTGGTGATAACAAATATAGCTGAAAGTCCAGCCTGGTTCTTGCCTTCCCCTTGAAGCTTCTACGCCTGTTAAATACAGCTCTGTGTAGTTGTGGGAAACTATCCTTGTGCTTTTGGGTGAAAGGGAGTTTGAATTTCTTATATAATAAACTTGTGACTCAATGGCACTTCGGAGAAGCAGCTATAAGTTAACAGTCAAGGTTGTCTTCCTTGTCCCGTTATTTCCTTATCAACTAAGCAGTCCTTATCAGATTATCAGAGATGATAGATAGATCTTGAGATCTCTGGACAAATCACTTATCCTTAGTTTCTTTAATTATAAAGTACAGATAATACTAACCCTTACATCCAAGCATTTTTGTAAGGTTCAAATGTAATAATATTTATAAAGCATTTTACACAGTGCATGGCACATTGTTCCTGTTCAGTTCTACAGTTGTGTCTGACTTTTTCTGTCCCCTTGGACCATATTGTCTATAGGATTTTCTTGGAAAATATACTGAAGTGCTTCACCATTTTCTTCTCTAGTGGATTAAGTCAACCAGAAGTCATGTGACATGCTCAAGGTCACAGAACTAATATTTGAGGTTGGATTTACTTCAGGTCTTATTGACTCTGTACCCATATTCTATTCACTGAATTATCTAGGTGCTTCTAAATAGCACAGAGTAGATGTTTAATAAATGCTTGTTCTCCTCCTCCTTTCCTTTGCTTCATTTCAGCCTCCTAACAGAGTAGCTACTAGATATAGTATTTTCCTCATTTTAAAAATAAAAACAATTTGAGACTCAGAGAAATTAAGAATCAGCCAGTAAGTATTGGAGATTAGATTTGAATTTAAGTTGTCTTGGCTCAAAGTCCATTGCTATATTCATTGCAACTTGCTGATGAAGAAATTAAGTCAGAGAGAGGGCAGATAATTTATTTGAAGTGTAATAGGTATAGGTTTGATAGCTTGGCTAAGGACCTGAGGAAGAGGGCTTGGATTTGGGATCTCACAACTGATCCAGAGATGTCTTCAGGATACCAGGAACCAACTCCTCCACAGCCGATGATCCAAAGTAACCAGGTAGGGAGAGATGTCTGCAGACTGTCCACCAGAACACAGGCCTCTTCCCTACTCAGAGTTGACTTGCAGGATGATGTCTTCTGCCTTCAAAACCTTCAGCACTCTCCAAGATCCCAGGTCAAATAGTGACTACTGATTGTACATCTGCTCCAAACCCCTCACAAACAGCAATGTCTGTGGCTTAGCTCTTTCCTCCCTACCCCCTACATTCTATGCAGAATGTCCATGACTTCCAGCCAAGGCTTTCCCTAATCTACCTGCAAAAATCTGCCTTTATACCTTTAAAGCCTATATCTATTACAGAAGGTATACGGATATTTAGTATTAAAATTAGAACATGGATGCCTTGATTTTAAGCTATGCTTTGTTTCTACTAGCTTATATTGTTGGAAACAACATACTGAAAGAAAAAGAGGAGGAGGGAAGAAACATAATTAGAAAAGTCCTTCAAAATTATCCCAAGTATTACAGAAAAGACAATTTTATCTACTCACAAATAAACATTTTACTTATAGACTAACAAAAAAAAACGTTATCAAATGTGATTATGTATATATGTACATACACATGTTTTTATGTGTGTATATGTACACACATATATACTTAAGTAAATACTCTGGTTCTAACAACTTATAAAGGTAGGTTTGCTATTTTTCTGTCCCCCAGGGTTTGCTAGTACCTTTAATGGAAATGGTGGTATCTAGGATATCTGCTAATGTCTCTAGTCCTGACTAATGTTTTTCTCTCAATTAGTGACGTTTGTCCCTTGTACATCAATTCTATTTAGACACTAAGAGTCAGATTTACTTTTACAAAGGAATATTAACTTCAAAAAAGCAGAATCACAATTATACCAACTTGCCTCCCAACATGCGGTGCTAATCTTCTTTCCTCCTAATGCCACCTCATATTCTGTGGAAGGGAAGAGGATTAGGTTCAGTTTTATCTCAGTTTTAAAGAGCACACAGTCTTAGTTTTAAGCCCCAAATTCCCCTTGGATTTAAATATCAGGCACCATGGCTTCAATGGGTTTTATTGTTGGGCTTACTGGCTACAACACCCCACTTGGAATAGTTGTTCCAAGATTACCATCACTTGAATTCCCTGGTCTAATGGGTCTAAGGGAGATCACTGACTGACACCTGAAACTAAAAAGGACAATCTCAGTAGAAGAAAAAAAGAGAAGTACCAGGTCCATTTCTCTAGCCAAGGTTAGAGGAAGAAGAAGGGAAGGAAATCCATCCACTCTCACTGGTTCAGTTTACAGTACTTGTACTGTGGGTGAAATATGAACTTCACTCTTTCCACAGAGCAGGAGAAAAGGCTCAGGAAAGAAGTCAGAAAAGAAATGTAGCCTATTCCTATTATGAATCTAATCAAAGGAGGCTGTAACCACTCATTTAGCAGAGAATGGAGTACCTCCATAGTAGGCAATCTAGTCATGCTCAGGTCAAGCCCCTTAGAATTTCTTCATATTAAGTCTTCTAAGAATGTGTCAAACTCCAAAATAGAGCTCCAAAATATGTGTGTACATATATTCATGCATACATTCATTTTTCAAAGTAAATTATTAAGTAAACATATTAAATTACTTTCCACTTCTTTCTCTTCCTCATCAACATCTTTTTTTAAATTCAATTCTAGCTATGTCTATTGTATATTTCATGATAATATCCAGGATAGTTTTAAAAAAATTACTATGGAATTAAAGAAGATAAATCCTTATTGAAATTTAAAATTATATAATTCTGGTGATATCTCAAACCTAGGCAGAATTTCTCTCATATATACATACATAAGTTATATGTATGTATAAATAGGTATACATACATATATTATACATATAGGTCTAAATCAGTGGTTCCCAAACTTTTTTGGCCTAACACCCCCTTCCCAGAAAAAATATTACTTAGCCCCCTGGAAATTTATTTTTTTTAAAATTTTAATAGCAATTAATAGGAAAGATAAGTGCACCTGTGGCCATCACTGCTTCCCCTGGATCACTGCAGCACCCACCAGGGGGCGGTGGCTCCCACTTTGGGAATCACTGGTATAAATCTATGGCTCTGTATATATTTCATAAAGAAACTAATAAATACATATGAAATAAATTGGGAACTCAGCATTCTGAGAATACAAAAGTAGACTAATTAACATTTGATATAGAACATGCATTTAACTTTCCATAATCCTTTATTATATTTTAGTTAAACTTCAAGTAGTTTGTCTATTTCAGTGAATAGCATCAGAAAAAAAAATCTGTTTGCTCTCAGATATTATAACACAAAACTTTTTTACACTTTGCTAAATAGGTGAGAAGCTTAGGCAAGAAAAACTGGATATTTTGTAACATATATACTTCCAGGTAAGGAAAGGCACTCTGTCCAGTTTACACACAGTCCTTTACATATAAAATACCACTTTGTATTTTCTCTACCAGAAGCTAATAGGTATTGGCATTTTTATTCTTTCCACAAAGCCTCTGCTTGGTATTTTTCTTCTACTTTTCTCACTTGACCTTTATTTTCTACCAGCATTGCCTTCCTCTCCTCTACCCCCAACCTTCTAGATTGTGAACACCCTACACAAAGTCTCTGCAACTAGCCCTCCTCAGAATAGAGACTCTGTAGGCAATACAAGTAGAGTAAGGTTTAAAGTGATGAGATGGAATTCTTTCCTGTATTACTACACCACCAGAGGGGTCCCTGAAACCAGTTTTCCAGTCCATTTTCTTTTGAATTCTACAGCACACTATGTAATTAACGTACTGCTATCCACTTTCCAGTTCCTAATTTATATGTTGCCTTCCCCCTTTAGAATGTAAGCTCCTTGAAGGCACAGACTATTTTGCTCATTTCTTTTTGTATCACCAGGGTTTAGCCCAGGACCTGAACCACATGGTAAGGGCTTAAAAAGGCTTTATCTATAACTTTCAATTGAACTATGCTACCAGAGAATTTACAATGAAGGTACACATGCAGGCAGCACAAAGACAGGATGTGGGAATGATACTAGAAGACATAAAGGAAGCATTTGTGACTAAGAAATGTGTGTAAAGGGATGTTCATATTTACTACAAATATCTAGGTCAATATACCTTCAGGGTACATAAATTGGACACAGGAAAATATACATAGATGAATAGAACA
The DNA here is from genome assembly GCF_016433145.1 of Gracilinanus agilis. Lineage (NCBI taxonomy): Eukaryota > Metazoa > Chordata > Mammalia > Didelphimorphia > Didelphidae > Gracilinanus > Gracilinanus agilis. The sequence continues at coordinate 6,472 of NW_025390715.1, read as the reverse complement.
TGTGTTTAGAACCTCCTGAAACACAATATGATGTTGCTAACTTCCCTTGAGGGGAAGAGGAAGACCACTGATAATGCATCCTCACAGAGTGGTTTTCTTTCCCTGTTCATTTCTGCCTTTATTGTGCATTCCTTTTAGGAGCAAAATTCCTACTTTTATCAATTACAATAGTCTTTTGTTCACAAAAAAACCTTATTACCCTTCCCCAGTGTAACAGTCTTAGAAAATGGGAAGCCAAGAATAGGATAAAGGGGGCACGTAGAAGAGGGTTTTAAGCTTCTTAATTTTTAAAATGTTTTTTAAAACCTTTAATGAGCAATGGAACCCCCTAGAAAACTTCACAAAATCTGTATGCATATTTGTGGTTCTATTCTACAGAAAGATAATGAAGGAGACAAATACTGATTGGAGGCAATAAGCAAGTGAGACAGCATCTGAAGAAGGTTGAACAAAAAGGGTCTGATTTGGATAAAGAAATATTTTCAGAAATTTGCAACAATAGGAGACCCCTGTTCATCCCTCAATCTTGTAACTCCAACCTCCAGTGCTACTCCTCCAAATTATGGAGGTTACCATCTGTGATCAGAAGGTGGAGAAGTGAAACAAGAGAAACACTTGTGCCTCTGGTAACCCAAACTGAGATTCCCCCAAATTTTCTTTAAAAATATTATCACACATTTAGCATTTAGAATTCAATTTGTCATACCATAGTTGACTTATTTCACAAGGCTATTTTGAAGATCAAATACCAATATATTTGAAAAATTTTGCCAACCTTAAAGCAATGTATAAATGCAAGCTATTACTATGTCTAGCCTCAGAACCTAATCTCCATTCTTAAGAACACATATAGGGAAATATTTCAAAGCTCCAAACAAATAAACAACAAATTGACTTTTAAAACCTAACTCATTCATAAATTAGGCATAGTTTGTTTTCTGAAAGGAAGGACAAAGTGATTTGGAGAGGCGTTTTTTGGTGTGGTGTTTTGCACAACTCAGATAAAATAAATTTTCATTTTATTAAATATTATTGAAAGGTTTCCTCATCTAGGTATTAGGTGATCTCGGATCTAACCTTGTCTTATCTAGCTGTCCCATACCAGGTAAGTTGGTAACTAAAGCCTTCATTTTTATCAAATATAAAATATAAGGCTATAAAGAGTCAGGCTAGACAAAATCTGAATATGAGTTTTTAATGTGGTACAAAGTGGCACAGATACTGCAGTCTGAGGACTTGGATTCAATTATTATGTTAAATAAGTGATTTTGGGGGGAAATAATTTCATTTCTATGGGACTCAGTTCCATTCCCCAATACTTTGAATGGGTTGAACTAGATCAACTCTGAGGTTCCATCTTCTCTGGATCTATGATCAAAGTAACTGGGTTTCAGAAATTGTTCTCCTTAAATTTTAGACTTGGAAATGGGAAAACCTGAGTTCAAATCCTGTCTCAGACATTTACTACTTACATGACTCTGGACAAGGCTGTTAATTTGTGTTCATTTCGATTTCCTCATCTATAAAATGAGCATAAAAATAGCACCTTCCTTTTAGTAACAAAGATTAACTCTTGATCCTGTATTTTACATTATATTTCACTCTATAATTGAGTCTATTATGTAACCATATTATGTATTCTATGTAACAAACTCAAACCTCTTCTTCGTTTTGGAATGAAGATACTCATGAGTTCAAAGTTTAGTCCTCCCCACTCATAGTCATGCCAAAGTTTATTCTCCCTGTTGATTACTTTTTGTTAAAGAAAAACTCTGAGCTTAAGTTTAAAAGTCCAACAGTCTCATAAGATATTCTAACTCTAAGGGAATTATTGTCTTGGTTCCACGTGCAAATCTCTTTGTGCCAAGGAAGCTTGGTATTCCATCACAATCATATGCTATAACTTCTATAACTATTCACTAATTGATGGGCATCCCTTTAATTTCCAGCTCTTTGCCACAACAGAGAACTGCTGTAAATGTTTTAGAATACATAATTTCTTTTTCTCTTTCCCTTATCACCTTAGAAACTGTTATTGCTGTGTCAAAAGTTATACCCATTTTTCATAACCTTTTGGGGACATTTCCAATTTGTGCATAAAAACTGTTAGACCAGTATTGGTGTCCCCATTTTCCCATATCCACTCCAATATTTATCATTTTCTCTTTTTACTGCTCTAGCCAATCTGATAAGTGTATGATGTTACCAAGTTATTTCAATTTGCATTTTTCTGATCAGTAATGATTTAGAACATTTTTTTCATATACTTACATACCTCTTTTATTTCTTCATCCAGAAATTTTCTGTTTATATCTTTTGACCATTCATTAATTGGGGAATATCTCATAGACCTATAAATTTGACAAAGTTCTCTATATATTTTAGGTATGGGAACTCTATCCAAGAAACTGTCTATAAATTTTTCCCACTACCTTACTGGTTTCCTTCTAATTTTGCTACATTAATTTTATTTGTAAAAATCATTTTAATTTAATTTATTCACAATGCTTTTTATCTTTTGCTTATTCATGAATTCATCTCTTACCCATAAGCGTGATACAAAATATGTTCTCTGTTCTAATTTGCTTATGATAACTCCCTTTATGCCAAAGACATATATCCCTTTTGATTATATCTTGGAGAATAGAATGGTGTTAGACATTGGTCTCTGTCAAGTTTCTGTCAGACTATTTTCTAGTTTTCCCAACATTTTTTTTACCAAATAGTGAACACTTATCCCCAGAACTTGGTTCTGTACTTTTGTCAAAAACAAAGTTATTATAATCTTTTATAAATGTTTGTTTCTGGGTTTGTTTTACTAGTTATATTTCTAGCTTATAACATCTATGTTTATATTAAATAGATTATCTCTTACCCTCTTCTTCAAGATTTTGTTGGTGATTATATAGAAATGCTGATGATATAGGTGGGTTTATTTTATATCCTACTTTGCTAAAATATTGATAGTTTCATCTAATTTTTAGTTGAATCTTGAGAATTTTCCATACATATCAATATATCCTCTTCAAAAAGAGATAGTTTTATTATCCCTTTGCAAATTATTATTCTTTTGATTTTTTCTTTCGTTGCTATTGCCAGCATTTCTTACATAATATTGGTAAAAATGGGTATCCTTGTTTCACTCCTGATCTAATAGGGCAGTCTTCTAATATATCCCCAATATAGATAATGTTTATCTGGAGTTTTTCTCTGATGTACATGCATACCTAAAAAGAAAAACCTAATGAAATCTGATTCCTTGGACATGAGAAATTAAAGTTATTGAAGGGATGGAAGGGAATTAGTAACTGAGTGTCTCATAATTCCCCTTATTTAGGAAGTGATATTTGAAGTGCTCATTATAAAAAGATATTGAGAAATGGAGGTAAAGAAGTAGCATCTTCCATGCATGCTGACCCTTATAGGGTCATTTTTAGCCTTCTAAAAGTGTAATATTTAGACTTTATTCTAGCTATTGTAGTCTACTCTATTTCCTAGAAGTACAATGAAGCTATTCAGCAACTCTCTTCCCTCTTCTAAGAGGCAGCTGAGAGCAGTCTTGGGAGCAACAGGATTATATAGATAATAGATTCCCCATTATGGGGAAATTACTAAAACTCTTATAACTGATTAAAAATGCATTGCCTGAGTTGACACCTGTTGGCTCTCACATAACTAAAACTAGTCATTCTGTCTGCCCTGCGCTAGGAATTCCAGACTATAAAAAAGCATTTACTCTGTATGTACAAGAACAGAGAGGAGTAACTTTTGGGATCTTTACTCAGGCCTTGGGACCCACACAGTGCCCAGTAGCTTACTATTCTGCACAGCTGGTTGCAATAGCACTAGAGCACCACTATTCTGCCTTCATTGCTTTCAGACAGTTGCTGTCACAGCAACTCCTGGTTGAAAAGCCACAGAAATAGTCCTAGGTTCTCATTTAAGTGTTTCCAATGAGGTAGAGGTGTTACTGCTCTGACATTGATCACAAACATTTTCAGATCACTCTTGCTAGATATGGGATAACTTTGTTAGGGAATGAAAATATCACCTTTAAATGCTATATATTTCTTAGTCCTGCAACATTGCTTCCTAATTTGCCAGTCTCTGGGGAACCACTAAATAATTATTCATTGGTAGTGGACATGGCTGAAAACTTCCTTAATGATCTCTCTGTCACACCTTTAGAAAACCCTGATTTTATTCTATACACTGATCATTCTTATAAAGTATGGCACACAACATACTACCACTACAATTGTAAAAGATTAGGATACCCTCTGAGCAGTTTTCATTACCTTCTAATTTTAGTGTTCAGGGAGCATAATTTCTGGCCCACAAAAAAAAAAAACTGTAAAATTACAAATTGATTTCAACAATATGTCTAAAACTGAACATTATGAAGTTTATCATGTTATTATAGGAATGATATTAGAAATATATATTTTGATAAGATTAAGCTTAATAGGTAAGGAATTTGAAAGTCTGTCTCAGAGGCTTCATAGAGGCTAGTACAAGAGAATTCTGTGAAAGGGTTGAGAATGTGAGGAGGAGGAGCTGCAGAAGTTTAGTTATTTTTTTTGTTTTTTTTAGACATTTATTAATATTCATTTTTAACATGGTTACATGATTCATGCTCCACCTTTCCCCTTCAACCCCCCCCCCCCGCTCTCCCCACACCCATGGCCAATGCACATTTCCACTGGTTTTAACATGTGTCATTGATCGAGACCTATTTCCAAATTGTTGTTAGTTGCTTTGGTGTGGTAGTTTCAAGTCTACATCCCCAATCATGTCCACCTCAACCCATGCGTTCAAGCAGTTGTTTTTCTTCTATGTTTCCTCTCCTGCAGTTCTTCCTCTGAATGTGGGTAGTGTTCTTTACCATAAATCCTTCAGAACTATCCTGTGTCATTGCATTGCTGCTGGTACAAAAGTCCATTACATTTGATTTTACCATAGTATATCAGTCTCTGTGTACAATGTTCTTCTGGCTCTGCTCCTTTCATTCTGCATCAGTTCCTGGAGGTCTTTCCAGTTCACATGGAATTCCTCCAGTTTATTATTCCTTTGAGCAAAATAGTATTCCATCACCAGCATATACCACAATTTGTTCAGCCATTCCCCAATTGAAGGACATACCCTCCTTTTCCAGATTTTTTCCACCACAAAAAGTGCAGCTACAAATATTTTTGTGCAAGTCTGTTATCTATGATCTCTTTGGGGTACAAACCCAACAATGGTATGGCTGGATCAAAGGGCAGGCATTCTTTTATAGCCCTTTGAGCATAGTTCCAAATTGCCAGCCAGCATGGTTGGATCAGTTCACAACTCCACCAGCAATACGTTAATGTACCAATTTTGCCACATCCCCTCCAACATTCATTACTCTCCACTTCTTTCATTTTAGCCAATCTGCTAGGTGTGAGGTGATACCTCAGAGTTGTTTCGATTTGTATTTCTCTAATTATTAGAGATTTAGAACACTTTCTCATGTGCTTATTGATACTTTTGATTTCTTTACCTGAAAATTGCCTATTCATGTCTCTTGCCCATTTATCATTTGGGGAATGACTTGATTTTTTTTATACAATTGATTTAACTCCTTGTATATTTGAGTAATTAGACCCCTGTCAGAGTTTTTTGTTATAAAGATTTTTTTTCCCAATTTGTTGTTTCCCTTCTGATTTTGACTACATTGTTTTTATTTGTACAAAAGCTTTTTAGTTTAATATAATCAAAACCATTTAATTTACATTTTGTAATTTTCTCTAACTCTTGCTTGGTTTTAAAGTCTTTCCATTCCCAGAGATCTGACAAGTATACTATTCTGTATTCACTTAACTTATTTATAGTTTCCCTCTTTATATTCAAATCATTCACCCATTCTGAATTTATCTTGGTGTAGGGTGTGAGGTGTTGATCCAAACCTAATCTCTCCCATATTGTTTTCCAAATTTCCCAGCAGTTTTTGTCAAATAGTGGATTCATGTCCCAGAAGTTGGGCTCTTTGGGTTTATCATACACTGTCTTGCTGATGTCATTTACCCCAAGTCTATTCCACTGATCCTCCCTTCTATCTCTTAGCCAATACCATATTGTTTTGATGACTGCTGCTTTATAGTATAGTTTAATATCTGGTACTGCTAGGCCCCCTTCCTTCACATTTTTTTTTCATTATTCCCTTGATATTCCTGATCTTTTGTTATTCCAAATGAAATTTGTTATAGTTTTTCCTAATTCAGTAAAGAAGTTTTTTGGTAATTTGATAGGTATGGCGCTAAATAGGTAAATTAATTTGGGTAGAATGGTCATTTTTATTATGTTAGCTCATCCTACCCATGAGCAATCAATGTTTTTCCAATTGTTTAGATCTAGTTTTATTTGTTTGGAAAGTATTTTGTAGTTGTTTTCGTATAATTGCAGTGTTTGTTTTGGTAGATAGATTCCTAAGTATTTTATATTGTCTAGG
>NW_025390714.1:0-8591 GCF_016433145.1 Gracilinanus agilis | reverse complement strand
TTTTTTTTCATTATTTCCCCTGATATTCTTGATCTTTTGTTATTCCAAATGAAATTTGTTATAGTTTTTCCTAATTCAGTAAAGAAGTTTTTTGGTAGCTTGATAGGTATGGCACAAAATAGGTAAATTAATTTGGGTAGAATTGTCATTTTTATTATGTTAGCTTGTCCTACCCATGAGCAATCAATGGCTTTCCAATTGTTTAGATCCAGTTTTATTTGTTTGGAAAGTGTTTTGTAGTTGTTTTCATATAATTGCTGTGTTTGTTTTGGTAGGTATATTCCTAAGTATTTGATATTGTCTAGGGTGATTTTGAATGGTGTTTCTCTTTCTACTTCTTGCTGTTCTAGTGTGTTGGAAATGTATAGAGATGCTGATGGTTTATGTGCATTTATTTTGTATCCTGCAACTTTGCTAAAGTTGTTGATTATTTCTACAAGCTTCTTAGTTGATTCTCTAGGATTTTTTAAGTAGACCATCATATCATCTGCAAAGAGTGATAGCTTAGTCTCCTACTTGCCCACTTTGATACCTTCAATTTCTTTTTCTTCTCTTATTGCAACTGCTAGTGTTTCTAGTACAATGTTAAATAATAGAGGTGGCAATGGGCATCCTTGTTTTACTCCTGATCTTATTGGGAAGGCTTCTAATTTATCCCCATTGCATATGATGCTTGTTGATTTTAGGTATATACTGTTTATCATTTTTAGCAAAGGTCCTTCTATTCCTATACTTTTCAGTGTTTTCAATACGAATGGATGCTGTATTTTGTCAAAGGCTTTTTCAGCATCTATTGAGATAATCATGTGATTTTTGTTTCTTAGACTGTTGATATGGTCAATTATGTGGATGGTTTTCCTAATGTTGAATCATTCTTGCATTCTTGGTATAAATCCCACCTGATCATGGTGGATGATCTTCTTAATTACTTGCTGGAGTCTCTTTGCTAGTATTCTATTTAAGATTTTTGCATTTATGTTCATTAGGGAGATTGGTCTGTAGTTTTCTTTCTCTGTTTTTGATCTCCCTGGCTTTGGAATCAGTACCATATTTGTGTCGTAAAAGGAATTTTGTAGGTCTCCTTCTTTTCTCATCATATCAAATAATTTGTATAGTATTGGGATTAGTTGCTCTTTGAACGTCTGATAGAATTCACTTGTGAATCCATCAGGTCCTGGTGATTTTTTCTTAGGGAGTTCTTTGATGGCTTGTTCAATTTCTTTTTCTGATATGGGATTATTTAAGTATTCTATTTCTTCTGCTGTTAATCTAGGCAATTTATATTTTTGTAAATATTCATCCATATCCCCTAAATTGTTATATTTTTTGTCATATAATTGGGTGAAATAGTTTTTAATGATTGCCTTAATTTCCCCTTTATTAGAGGTGAGGTCTCAATTTTCATCTTTGATACTGTCAATTTGGTTTTCTTCTTTCCTTTTTTTATTAGATTGACTAGTACTTTGTCTATTTTATCTGTTTTTTTCAAAATACCAGTTTCTAGTCTTATTTATTAATTCAATAGTTCTTTTAATTTCGATTTTATTAATTTCTCCCTTAATTTTTAGTATTTCTAATTTAGTTTTCATCTGGGGATTTTTAATTTGCTCGCTTTCTAATTTTTTGAGTTGCATGCCAAATTCATTAATCTCTGCTCTCCTTAATTTGTTAATATATGCACTCAAGGATATAAATTTCCCCCTCAGTACTGCCTTGGCTTCATCCCACAGAGTTTGGTAGGATGTCTCATCATTGTCATTTTCTTCAATGAAATTGTTGATTGTTTCTATGATTTCTTCTTTGACTAACTGGTTTTGGAGAATCATATTGTTTAATTTCCAATTAGTTTTTGATTAGCCTGTGCAGGTTCCCTTACTAATTATTATTTTTATTGCATTATGCTCTGAGAAGTTTACACTTATTATATCTGCCCTTTTGCATTTTTTTGCAATATTTCTATGCCCTATTACATGGTCAATCTTTGTGAATGTACTATGTGCAGCTGAAAAGAAGTTGTATTCCTTTTTGTCCCTATTTATTTTTCTCCACATATCAATTAAATCAAATATTTCTAGTACTTCATTCACCTCTCTTACCTCTTTCTTATTTATTTTTTGGTTTGATATATCTAGATGTGAAAGAGGAATATTTAGATATCCCACTATTATAGTTTTACTATTTATTTCCTTCTTGAGCTCAGCCAGTTTCTCTTTTATGAATTTGGATGCTATACCACTTGGTGAATACATATTGAGCAGTTTTATTTCCTTATTGTTTATACTGCCTTTAATCAGGATATAATGACCTTCCCTGTCTTTTTTAATTATATCTATTTTTACTTTGGCTTTGTCAGTAATCATAATAGCCACTCCTGCCTTCTTTTTCTCATTTGATGCCCAAAAGATTTTGCTCAAGCCCTGAACCTTAAACTTGTGTATGTCTACCCGCCTCATATGTGTTTCTTGTAGACAACATATGGTAGGATTTTGGTTTCTGATCCACTCTGCTATTTGCGTCTGTTTTTTGAGCAAGTTCATCCCATTCACCTTCAGAGTTATAATTAACAGTTGTACATTCACTGACATTTCTGCATCCTCCCCTAGTCCCTCCCCTTTTTCTTACACTATTTCCTTTTAAACCAGTGGGTTGCTTTGAGCCAGTATCCCTTATCCCCTCCCTTGATTGACTTCCCTTTCTGTCCCATCCCCTATTATACCCCTCTTTTTATTTTTAAAGGCCTAATGAATTCCCTCCCCCTTCTTCTCCCCTCCCTTTTTTGACCTCCCCACTCCCCTGCTCCCCTTGGTTTATCCCTTCTGACTTTCTCAGTTGGGTTATATAGAGATTTTTATCCCAATGGATAATATAGCTACTCTTCCCTCTCCGAGTTGATTACACTGAGAGTAAGGTTTAAATATTACCTCTTAATGCTTTCTTCCTCTCCTTCTCATGATAGTATTTATCCCCTCCTCTTCCCCTGCCCTCTCTGTGTGTAATAGAGTATCCTATTTTTCTTATTCACTCAAGTTTCTCTTGGTGTCCCCTACTCTCCTCCCCCTCTCTTTCCCACTCCCCATGTCTAGACCATTTGGTATTCCACCCCCTCCCTATGAATTATTCTTCTGATTGCTATGATAGTGAATACTATGATAGTGAATAGAGTCCACTACAGAGAATTATACGTAGCATTTCTCCACATAGGAATACAGATAATTAGATCTTATTGAAGACCTTAAAGAGGCAAATTTTAAAAAAAATTGAGTTTTCTTTCTTTCCCCTCTGTTTCTTATTTACCTTTTCATGTTTCTCTTGATTTTTGTGGTTGGATATCAGACTTTCCATTTAGCCCTCGTCTTTTCTGTGCAAATACTTGGAAATCTTCAATTTTGTTGAATGCCCATACCTTCTCAGCTTTATCCTCACACTCAGGGTCTGTCTGCTCTCTCTAGGCTCCCCAGGTCTCAGATCTTGTTGTTCTCTGGGTCGAGCCTCCTGGTTATCCCTGGTGTGCCCCTCTGCCTGAGGCTCCTTCAACAGTCTCAGGAAGCTGCTTCCACTGCCGTGCTCCCACTGTGTGCTCTTGTCTGCACAGGGTCCCCACTCACGGTCCAAGCTTACGCTAGAGATCCTTGTCTGTGCCTAGGGCAATGTCTTCACCCAGGCTGGCGCTCAGGAAAGTCTGTGCGCATTCTTTAGCCTCTTGGGTTCCTAAGTCTTGCTGCTCTCAGGAACAAGCCCTGGAGCTGCCAGTGACTTAATGGGTGCCCCAAACCTGCTTTTGCTCTTGTGAGCTGGCCTCTGAGCTGTACATGGTGTGGGGGTGTGGGGGATGTTCTTCTTCTTCTTTCGTTTTAGTGAGAGCTGTTTCACCCCTTTATAGCATGGAAATACCCCGATTCCATGTACCTTCAATGTTGCGCCCTGTTGTGGGTTCCCTTTGTAACTCTGGATTTGTTTTTATGTCCCCTTGAGGACTCCTGGATGCTTCGATTAGGAGAGATCAAGCAGTGCTGCTCCTTACTCTGCCGCCATCTTAACCGGAAGTCTCCCAGAATTGCCCCCTGTACTTCTAATTGAATACAGAAATGAAGATTTGAATATGAAATTTTACAAAGTAGATAAATGCTTACAAAATGTTTGGATGCAATTCCTTAAAGGGTAATGTGTAATTATAAAGAAATAAATTATTTATTGCTACTCAAGTACTCAAGTAAACTTTTTATTTAGTTATTTAATCACAACTTCATTTTCCCATGATAATTATATTATTTACCTTTCCCATACTAATGTTTGAGGTATTTGCAAATCAAATAATTTATTCACTTCTTTTTTTTTAGAAAATTAAACTTTTTATTAATATATATATGTATTGGCAAAAGGATTTCTAATTTTTTTTAATTTAAATATTTATTAATATTCATTTTTAACATGGTTACATGATTAATGCTCCTACTTACCCCTTCACCCCCCACACTCCCCGCACCCATGGCTGATGCACATTTCCACTGGTTTTGTTATGTGTCCTTGATCAAGACCTATTTCCAAATTATTGGTAGTTGCATTGGTGTGGTAGTTTCGAGTCCACATCCTCAATCATGTCCACCCCGACCCATGAGTTCAAGCAGTTGTTTTTCTTATATATTTCCTCTCCTGCAGTCCTTCCTCTGAATGTGGGTAATGTTCTTTACCATAAATCCCTCAAAATTGTTCTGGGTCATTGTATTGCTGCTGGTACAGAAGCCCATTACATTTGATTTTACAATAGTACATCAGTCTCTGTGTATAATTTTCTTCTGGCTCTGTTCCTTTTGCTCTGCATCAGTTCCTGGAGGTCTTTCCAGTTCACCTGGAATTCCTCCAGTTTATTATTCCTTTTAGCACAATAGTATTCCATCACCAGCATATACCACAGTTTGTTCAACCAGTCCCCAATCGAAGGACATACCTTCCTTTTCCAGTTTTTTGCCACCACAAAAAGAGCAGCTAAAAATACTTTCATACAAGTCTGTTTATCTATGATCTCTTTGGGGTACAAACCCAGCAATGGTATGGCTGGATGAAAGGGCAGGCATTTTTTATAGCCCTTTGAGCATGATTCCAAATTGCCAGCCAGAATGGTTGGATCAGTTCACAACTCCACCAGCAATGCATTAATGTCCCAATTTTGCCACATCCCCTCCAACATTCATTACTCTCCCCTTCTTTCATTTTAGCCAATCTGCTAGGTGTGAGGTGATACCTCAGAATTGTTTTGATTTGCATTTCTCTAATTATTAAAGATTTAGATCACTTTCTCATGTGCTTATTGATACTTTTGATTTCTTTATCTGAAAATTGCCTATTCATGTCTCTTGCCCATTTATCAATTGGGGAATGGCTTGATTTTTGTATACAATTGATTTAACTCCTTGTATATTTGAGTAATTAGAACCCTGTCAGAGTTTTTTGTTATAAAGATTTTTTCCCAAATTGTTTTTTCCCTTCTGATTTTGACTACACTGTTTTTGTTTGTACCAAAAGCTTTTTAGTTTAATATAATCAAAACCATTTAATTTACATTTTGTAATTTTCTCTAACTCTTGCTTGGTTTTAAAGACTTTCCTTTCCCAGAGATCTGACAAGTATTCTAATCTGTGTTCACTTAACTTGTTTATAGTTTACCTCTTTATATTCAAGTCTTTCCTCAATTCTGAATTTATCTTGGTGTAGGGTGTGAGATATTGATCTAGACCTAATCTCTCCCATATTATTTTCCAAATTTCCCAGCAGTTTTTGTCAAATAGTGGATTCATGTCCCAAAAGTTGGGCTCTTTGGGTTTATCATACACTGTCTTGCTGATGTCATTAACCCCAAGTCTATTCCACTGATCCTCCTCTCTGTCTCTTTGCCAGTACCATATTGTTTTAATGACTGCTGCTTTATAGTATAGTTTAATATCTGGTACTGCTAGGCCCCCTTCCTTCACATTTTTTTTCATTATTTCCCTTGATATTCTTGATCTTTTGTTATTCCAAATGAAATTTGTTATAGTTTTTTTCTAATTCAGTAAAGAAGTTTTTTGGTAGTTTGATAGGTATGGCGATAAATAGGTAAATTAATTTGTGTAGAATTGTCATTTTTATTATATTAGCTCATCCTACCCATGAGCAATCAATGACTTTCCAATTGTTTAGATCAAGTTTTATTTGTTTGAAAAGTGTTTTGTAGTTGTTTTCATATAATTTCTGTGTTTGTTTTGGTAGATAGATTCCTAAATATTTTATATTGTCTAGGGTGATTTTAAATGGTGGTTCTCTTTCTACTTCTTGCTGCTCTAGTGTGTTGGAAATATATAGAAATGCTGATGATTTATGTGCATTTGTTTTGTATCCTGCAACTTTGCTAAAGTTGTTGATTATTTCTACAAGCTTCTTAGTTGATTCTCTAGGATTTTTTAACTATACCATCATATCATCTGCAAAAAGTGTTAGCGTAGTCTCCTCCTTGCCTATTTTTATACCTTCAATTTCTTTTTCGTCTCTAATTGCAACTGCTAGTGTTTCTAGTACTATGTTGAATAATAGAGGTGATAATGCTTTGATGATAATAATAGATAGTTTGGAGAAGCAGATAAATGTGTCAGGGCCAAATAGAGCTTTAAGTCAAGAGCCAGAGATTGACAGGCTACAGTGAGGAAAGGAGGGGGTAAAACACTCCTGATTCTCAAACCCGTCCCCCTCTAACTGCTTCTGTTTCAGTTGGTAATGAAGACAGGAATAAGATTCTTCTGGTAAGTTTCTCTTATGGCTGAAACCCCAATAATGTACCTTTTCATTAATTTATATTCCTCTCAGGTCAGTTAGAGGAGATATAACAGCTAGCTATCTAACTGTTGAGGACAGAGGAGATCTTCTTTAAACTGGCAGCCAACAGGATCCAAACTAAATATACAGAATGAATAATAAGTATCTTCCCAAATAATTATCAGGCACAGATTTGAAGGTAAAAAGTTATATTAGGAATTATCAAGGAAAATTAGAGAAGTCAATGAAGGTTTTAGGATAAAGGAAAGGTGACCCTCAACTGTTAAATTGATGCCCCTTCCCCCCTCCTCACTGGAGGGGAGGAAACACTTAACTAAAATTGGCTCTCTTGTTATAGATAAATATCTTACTCTCTAATCACTAAGTAATTACATAATTATATTAATGAAGAATAGGAATAACAAATAGGCTAACCCTATGAGTAGAAATCACTGGCTTAAACTACAATGGCCACTTCAGGAGAAACCCCAAGTCATGAGAAACAAGCAGAGTGTCTGCTCACATCCAATCCCACAAATTAACTGTCTCCAACCCTTCTCAACTGCCCCTCACCCAAAGTTCTCCAGTGGGGTCCCCTGGAACTCTGGGTGAGGCTCTCCCTGTACCTTTGCAGGGATTCCATGCTTTGCATCTGCACACAACAGTAAATTCCCCCTCTTCTAGTAGGAATTTCCACTGGAAATTCTGCAGGCTTAAGATAGTGTAGCCTTAATTACCCTGTCTACACTTAAATGTCTTATTTCTAACCCCTTACCAATCTTGCTATGCTATTGCTATACTATCTATATTATCTACCCCTATCTAAGGAGGGAAAAAGGAAAGTATAATCAAGGGGAAAAAACAGGTTTTGGAATAAAATACAAGCATCATAATACATGCAACAAATTATCACAAAAATAAATTCCAAAACTGCAACAATTATAAGTTGCAAGCACTATACTTATAGCATGCAATGCAAACATCTTTGAAACACATCCAAAGCAAAAATGTAACAACCTACAGGTCTTCTAAATCTTGTTCCTAACTCATAACAAAAGAAATATGGTAAAACTCTATATGCAAAATGTCATAGAACTAAGTTTCCATGTTAGTACCTTACTTAAGCTAAGTTAGTGGTATTAATAATCCTAAGTTCTAAATTGTTAGTATATTAATTTCATTTTGTTAGTCATTAATATATGTACACTATATACATATTCTTATAGACTATAGTGACTTTCCCTCACTAACTGTATTTCAAAGATCCCTGAAGTTATTACTCTCCCTATGATGTTAATAATTCTATTCTATGGATTAGTAAATACAATATAGGCTATCCACAATGCCTATTTACAGATGGAAGTTCCCTTGATGTCTACCAAATCAAAAAACAAACAATGGATCTTTTGATATGTTAGAGATCCTAGGATACCTTTCCCTTATATATAATACATATGTACATATAATACATATATGCAGAAGAGACTCTCATTTATCTACATGAGGTCTATATCAAAAAGGTGAACAATCAGTTTGTGTTGTGTCCAATGAACTAAAGTGTACTGATGTATGCACATACTTACCCTTACTGCAAGGATCTTCTGGCCCACTGGAGAATCATAATTCCCCTTGTTAGCCATATGTCGTGTGGCATGCAACTACCGTGTGATGTTTCATATGTACCATGGGTGTTTATAACATGATAGCTGCTCCACGGATTTCTTCCTTCCAGTCTTCTTCCTGCACAGTACTTAATAAAGATTACAACACTCTTGTGATTGTCCCTTCCTTGGTACTGCCTCTGCTGT
>NW_025390713.1:0-4318 GCF_016433145.1 Gracilinanus agilis | reverse complement strand
GTGAGATCAGAACTTGGAAGGAGGGAAACAGGAAATGTTCTGACAGTTGGTCAGAGCTTCTGTGAGTTATTCTCTCTCTCTCTGGCTTCTAGTGAAGACAGGTAACTCAGACCTTGCTCTTTGCTGTATATAGGGGAGAGAGAACTCTAAACCATCCGAAGAGGTTTTCCTATCCCATTTACCATGAGAAATCATCTTGGAGAAGAATCTGTGATATCTACTTTGTTGGAGAACAGTTTTGAGAGAAGAAAGATCAGAGGCTTGTTTGCCTGGATTCTGGGCCATCTCAGGGTTACCCTTTGCTCAGCCAGCCTCTGCCATATTGGGTTGACTGACTGTGTTTACTTGGAGACATCTTTGACAATATTAAGTTATTTTAATAAGGATTATAGTTAGATTGTAGTCAGATAGCATTTTGAGGTTTTTTAGTAAGTGCTAAGAAGGTTCAGAGTAGCTTGAAGACACAGAAGAGTTTGCCGTGAGGCAAATGTGGAAAGTGGGTGGATATAGTTCCCTTTTAGTGTTAAGACTTTCCTTGTTACTAATCCTTATCCTTATATCTGTTAAATATAAAGAAATAGATTTTTAATAAACATATAATCTCCAAGTAAGTTACATATTGGCCTCGTGAAGGGAAGTCACTCCTGGCTTTCCTTCTAAAGGGAGAGCTGAAAGATACTTTTGTGAACATCAACAAAACATTTTACCACAGCATCCTCCTCAACAACCTCAATAATAATCTCCAATATTTCACTCCCCCTTTACAATGTGAGCTTCTTGAGGGTGGGTACTGTGTTTTTGTGTTTCTTTTTATCCTTATTACTAACTGGTCTCTAGCCTCGTAGGAAAGGGAAAAACACTATTCCACCAATCCTTTCCAACTTGTTCTTTCATCTGAGCTGCCATTCTGAGGCCAATTACTTAGGGAATCTTCATAACCTATCTGAAATTACAACTTAATGATTATTAACAAACTCCCACCCTCCCCATCCCAATGATTCTGAACCCCTCTCTGTTATCATTCAAATCCTTTCCTCTATTTCCTACTGTCTGGTCTCTTATTCCCATTCCCTTTACTGAATTCTTAACATCCCTCTCTAAAGATACCCACTTCTTCTACTATGCCCCCTGGAATGTGTGCTCCATAGGTAACAAACTTTCATCTTAAATCATTTCCTTTCCCACTTCTATCTTCTGACTCAGTGATACCTGACCTCTTCTGCTGACATAGCCTCCCTGACCTCTTTCTCTCTCTTTTTGATTTGAAAAATTTTATTTAATTAATTGATTTAGAATATTTTTCCATGGTTACATGATTCATGTTTTTTCCCTCCCCTCCTCCCACTCCCCTCCTATTTAGCCAACAAGCAGTTCCACTGCGTTTTACACGTGTCATTGATTAAGACCTATTTCCATATTTTTAATATTTGCATTAGGATGATCGTTTAGAGCAGTGGTTCCCAAACTTTTTTGGCCTACCGCCTTCTTTCCAGAAAAAATATTACTTAGTGCTCCTGGAAATTAATTAAAAAAATTTAATAGCAATTAATAGGAAAGATAAATGTACTCGTGGCCATCACCACCTCCCTGGATCACTGCAGCACCCACCAGGGGGTGGTGGCACCCACTTTGGGAATCACTGGTTTAGAGTCTATATTCCCAATCATATCCCCATTGACCCATGTGATCAAGCAGTTGATTTTCTTCTGTTTTTGCTCCCAGAGTCCTTTCTCTGGATGTGGATAGGGTTCTTTCTTATAAATCCCTCAGAATTGTCCTGGATTATTGCTTTGCTGCTAGTAGAGAAGTCCATTACATTCAATTGTACCACAGCGTATCCGTCTCTGTGTATATGGTTCTCCTGGTTCTGCTCCTTTCATTCTGCATCAATTCCTGGAGGTCGTTCCAGTTTACATGGATTTCCTCCAGTTCATTATTTCTTTTAGCACAATAGTATTCCATCACCAACAGATATCACAATTTGTTCAGCCATTCCCCAATTGATGGACACCCCCTCATTTTCCAATTTTTTGCCACCACAAAGAATGCAGCTATAAATATTTTGGTACGAGTCTTTTTCCTTGTTATCTCTTTGGGGTATAAACCCAGTCGTGGTATGGCTGGATCAAAGGGCAGACAGTCTTTCAAAGCCCTTTGGGTATAGTTCCAAATTGCCATCCAGAATGGTTGGATCAATTCACAACTCCACCAGCAATACATTAATATCTCAATTTTGCCTCATTCCCTCAAACATTTATTACTTTCCTTTGCTGTCATGTAGCCAATCTGCTACTGACCTCTCTTTTTAGTAATGGATACACTTTCACTTATTGTCTCAGCTCACTGGTCAAGGTGGGGGAGTTGGAATACTGCTTGCTCCCTCCCCATTACCACTTCTAGGTTCTTCTACTACCATCACTCAGTGACCTTTTCTTTAAGAATTCATGTTTTCTGCACAATCAAAATTCTGGTAACTATTAAAGTACTGACTCCCAGGACACTGTCCTTTCTTCTTCTATGAGTTTAATACTTGGCTCATAGTGTCTCTCTGTTCCCCAACTCATGCCTTCACACTAGGAGTCTTATGTATAGACACTCCCTCAAACATCCTAATGTCACAGTTCATCAGCTTACTTATTTTTTATGACTACTCCTCCACCTCATCTTGTCCACACAACAGAAAGATGATCATATGCTTGATCTTGCCACCATTCACAAATGTACCACTTCCATATCCATGAACTCTGAAATTCCTTTATCTGTTCATAATCAGCTTCTCCCTCTGCAACCCCAAATACTGTTCTTTGTTCTCACAGTGACTTCCCATTCCTTCACCATTCAGGTCCTCCCCTCTCCCCCAAGCCATTATCCCTGCACTGACTTCTTCCTTCCCCATCTTAACTCATTGGTGAACCAGTTCAGCTCATTGCTGCCTGCTTTTTCTTGAGTCCTTTGTCCTCTTATCCTATGACCAAACTTGCCATGCAATTGTCCACCTTGGTTTACTCGACCATCTGTGGCCTTTTGTTTCTACTTGTATGCTGCTGAAGGAGGCTAGAGTCAATTGTGAAACTGTGATGATTAGGTCTACTACCAATTTATTATATAATCCCAACTGGGCCCTCCCTATGGCAAGGTGATTCTTTTACATTTTCCTAATTGATTCACCATCTCAGACACTGTAATGACTTTTCTGGACCTTTTGTTCCCTTCTCAAACCTTCCAATGCTTCCCCTCTATCACCATTTTAACTGAGAACATTGCCTCAGATTTTACACAAAAAATTGCAGTCATGTTCTAAGAGTTCCCTCCTCTCTCCTGCTCATCTCACACCACTCAGATGCTTTCTGTCACCATCTCCTACTTTATCCCAATCTCACATGAACAGGTGGTTCTTCTCTTTGTTTAGGTAAGCATATACATAACTCATTCCATTCCTATCATGTCTTCTTTAGTTCCCTTTATTTCCTCCACTTTTTCATCTTCAATCTTTCCTGTCTACTAGCTACTTCCTTATCACTTATAAATATATTCATGTTGCTTCTGTCCTCAAAAAATTTCTCACTTGATCCCTTCATCCTCACTAGCTATTATCTCATATCTCTTCTTTTTGTGGCTAAACTTGAAAATGCTGTCTACAATTGATGCCTTTACTTTCCTTTCATTGTCTGCTTAACTCTACAGTCTTGTTCTTGCTGAAGTAACTAGTGTTCTCTTAATTGCCAAATCTAATGGCCTTTTAAAAAATTCTCATCCTTCTTGTTTTTTCTGCAGCCTTTGACATTATTAATCACTCTGATCCTTGATATTAATTTCTTTCTTGTTTTGATGACACTGCTGTATCCTGGTTCTCTTTCTATCTTTCTGACTGATCCTTCTTTCTCTCCTTCATTGGATTTTTGTTTGGGTCACATCTGCTAAAGGTAAGTGTCTCACAGGGTTTTGTCTTTAACTCTTTTCTCCCTGTATAGTTTTTCCCTTGGTGATCTCATTGGCTTATAATTGGATTCAATTACAATTTTTATGCTAATGATTCTCAGATCTAGTTAGCTAACACCAATTTCTCTCCTATGCTCCAGACTCATATTTCCAACTACCTAATATTATTCTCAAACTGAATATTCAATAGACACAATAAACTTAACATGTCCAAAACTGAACTCATCATCTTTCCCCTTAAACTGACCCCTCCAAATTTCCATATTATTATAGAGGGCAACATGATCTTCCTAGACTCTCAGGCTCACAACCTAGGTGGCATTCTCTCTCTGTCTTTATCTATTGGTGTCTTCCTTCCTTCCTTCCTTCCTTCCTTCCT
>NW_025390712.1:0-9214 GCF_016433145.1 Gracilinanus agilis | reverse complement strand
TATATATATATATATATATCTTGACATTTCATCCTATACAGTTTGTCCCTGTTCCCTCTAATTATACTTCTTCTATCTACCCTGTTGGTAATAACAATTTTTAAGAGTTACCAATATCTTCTTTTCTTATAGGGATTGTCAATTGAACTCATTGGGTCTGTTAAAGAAAAGTTTTTTTGTTTTGTTTTGTTCCCACCTCCCCTCTTAATTACCTCATGGTGATTCTCTTGAGTTCTGTGTCTGAGCAGAAAACTTTCTGCTTAAATCCGGTTTTTTCTTTATGAATGCTTGGAAGTCTTAGATTTTGTTGAATGACCATACTTTCCCCTGCAAGAATATAGTCAATTTTGCTGGATAGTTAATTCTCTGTTGTAGACCTAGCTCTCTTGCTTTCCAGAATACTATATTCCATGCCTTCCTGTCCCTCAATGTAGATGCAGCCAGATCCTGTGTTATTTTAACTGTGGTCCCCTGGTATCTGAATGACTTCTTATCAGCTTGTAATATTTTTCCTTCGTCTGGTAGTTTTTGAATTTGGCTATAATATTTCTGGAAGTTGTTAGTTGTAGATTAAATGTAGGAGGTGATCTGTGGATTCTTTCTATTTCCACTTTTCCCCCTTGTTTGAAAATGTCAGGACAGTTCTCTTATATAATTTCCTGTAGGATGATGTCCAAACTTTTCCTTTTGTCATGATGTTCTGGCAGGCCAATAATCCTTAAGTTTTCTCTTCAAGATCTGTTTTCCAGATCTGTGGTTGTGTCAATGAGGTGTTTCATTTTTTCCTCAAATTTTTCATTTTTTAAAATTTTGTTTTATATATTCTTGTTGCCTTGTGAAGTCATTTGCTTCTAGTTGTTGCATTCTAATTTTTAAAGACTGAATTTCATCCCTGGCTTTTTATTCATCCTTCTCCTTCTGGTATGCTTTTCTTTGTAGATCATCTTTTGCCTTCTTTCCTTCATTTTTTAGCTTGTCAATTTGGGATTTTAAGACATTATTTTCTTGTTTTAGATCATATATTTCCTTTTCCCAATTGCCTTCAACCTCTGTTAATTCTTTTCTGAGTTCTTGAGTTAATTGAATTTTGAATTCTTGAGTTAATTGAATTTTGAGTTCTTGAGTTAATTGAATTTTAAGTTCTACCTAAGCCTGTGTCCATTTCAATGAATTTTCTATGTTTTTCTTGGTGTTCCTTTATCTTCTTCTGATCCATTTGCTCTTTGTTCAATTTCTGGATAAAAGCTGTCAAATGTGGTTTCTTTTTTCTCTTTCTATTGTTTACTCATGTTTTTTCCTTCTTTCTCCCCTGTAATCGGCTATAATCTTGATCCTCTGATCATATTTTTTGGTTTGGGCTATTTAACCCTGAAAGGGCTTCTTCTCTGTTTTGTTGATTAATTAGGATAGTGGGACCTGAGGCCAGATTTTCACTAGCTGGTGGTAAAAGCTAAAGAAGTACATTCAGCTACTTTCCTTGTAGCCTGAGGGGGAGGGTTGTTGGAGCTTCTCTGCCCTCTGAAGACCTCTTATGTGATGTACTGATAGGATTAAGCCAGGTGGGATTAATCTGCTCAGCTCCAAGTGCCCTGAGGTCAGATTTTCCCTAGCTGGTGGTAAAAGCCACAGAGGTAAGTTTGACTTCATTCACTCTAGTCTGTGGGGAGGGGTGTTGGAGTTTCCCTGCCCTCTGAAGACTTCTTGTCCTGTTGTATTGATAGGATTAAGCCTGGGTGTGATTGATCTACACTGCTCAGATTATCCTCAGGTCAAAGCCTCAAGAGAAAGGGAGGAGTAGCACAAGATGGAGGGTATGTTCACCCTCTTTGGGTTTCTCCCTCAGTAGCTTTCCTGCTGTCTGTGATCAAAACCTTGAGTTTGGCACAGCTGTGCCAGTGAGGCACTCTCTTGGACTAGTGGCCTAGCCCACCCAGAGATTCCAGGACTCAGTACATTAGGTAGAAGAGGGGATCTTGGATCTTCCTCCTTTCTTTCCCCTCCCACCCGAGAGTTCCAAGAATTCAGGCTTTTTTTTTCCTCCCTTCCCCCCATACCTTTTAAGTTGGGTTCAGCTGGAGAATCCCCCAGCTCTGTTGTGTTGACAGATTTGGTTTTCTGTTCCCTTGGAGCCCTTTGTCCTTAATTGGTGGTGAAGGGCTTTACAGAGGTTTGGAGCCTTGCTGCTTCTCTGCCGCCATCTTCCCAGAATTCTTCCTATACTGTCCTATTGAGAAGAAATTGAGATGAACACGACTTAGTTGGAAATTGAACCTTCCTGAAAAGGAGATGCCATTTTATAAAGCATTCTAGATTTAGGGCTCTATGCACTGAGTGTTGACTTGACCCACACCAGTACCCTAACTAGAGAGCCATGCATGGTGCTATCTAGTGTAGTGGACAGAATTTCGGGAAGCAGCCTTCTTTTGAATACACAAACAAAATGAAAACAAAATCCAAATTTCTTTGAACTTCATCTTGAGATGATTTTCCTCCATTTGTATCCATTTCCAGATTCAAATTCTACTTTTATCTCTGTCTTATTGTGGAGGAGGTTTACATTTGATTATGGCTTTTCACTTAATGAGAAGGGGCATATATTATCTAGCTCTTTTTGGCCTCTTTTGAAGATGGAAGAATAAAGCTTTTTTATACCTTCATTTTCTCCCATTAGAGAATATTTCTTTTTATTAATCTTCAGTCTTGGATTATAAATTAATTGGATAAAATCGAGCAACAAGCATTTTTTGAGAACCTACAATGTTCTAGGAGCTGGAACTACAAATGTAAGAAATTAAACAATTCTTGTCCTCAAGGAGCTGACATATTGCTTCAGAACTGGAAGGGGCCACAAATTCCAACCTCCTCAAGCAGAAAATGGAGGCCCAGAGAGGTTGTTTTTCTTCCTTCCAAAGTAGATGATTATTTTGTATTTGTAATATTTTTAAGACTTAGGGAAGTCTTAATTAGGGGTCTAATGCATCACATAGATCCTCAGAGAATACAGAGATGGACATGCAAAAAAAAACATAGCATAAAATGTCTCCCCTTGAGCTGGAGCTATGGTCTGGCTCAACACTGGGGCAATGTTCTATTTGCTGTTACGCACCTTAAACTGGTGGGGCTCACAGCATTCCTCAGGGTATAGGATGCTGAAAATCAGGTCTGGCTGCGCTAAATGGGGCCTGCATCTTCAGAGCTGATTTAGTTATTTCTGTGTATTCAAGCCTTTTAATACCTTGTAATTTGAATTAAAAAAAAACACCTTATCATTTGAATTAAAAAAAAAACTAATTCATAATTTGAAACTGAGTGGTACAGAAACTCCATACTCTGAGTTCAGGCAATAATCTGCCAAAGATAATTTATCAATTAAATGATTCTAAGCTTCTCTTCTTAGATGGAGAAAAGATCTGAAGAGACAGAAATCTTAGAGAAGAATGTTTGAAAAATCCCTCTACCCAATCCACATACATGTTATAAAATTCCTGAACAAAATAAAAATTCCATAATGATTAAACTGAAGGAAAGAATCTAAGCAGCAGTTTTGAGTTAACAAATAGAACTATCATCATCTAATTTTTGGTATGTTATGAGAATCATTTTTCTAAAACCATTCAATCCCTCTTTAACCACCCCTTCTAAATATTCTCTTTGTCTCTGTCTCTTGGGCTCTGTCTATCTCTGGTGCTCTCTCTCTCTCTCTCTCTCTCTCTCTCTCTCTCTCTCTCTCTCTCTCTCTCTCTTTCTCTCGTCAAGGGTGAACTCAGGGATATTTCTCTTAATTAAATTAAAAAAAACAAAGACCTTCCTTTTCTTAATATGATAATTTTCAAGGAGCAGTCTTTCCTGTACCTCTCCCCTAAAAACTAGTGAGGCCTTAGATAAGACTATTTAAACAAATTTTATATAGGCCTTTGTTTTGAAATGATAGTTAAAGAAAGAATAATAAAGATTCTTATTCAGATTAGCCAAGGACTTTAGACCAAAGTACTCTCTTTTGTAATATATACTCTAAGGCAGGGGTCAGGAACCTTTTTGGCTGTGAGAGCCATAAATGCTACATTTTTTAAAATGTAATTTCGTGAGAGCCGTATAGTGCTCACAGTGTGCGCTCCTGTAACAGTACCTGAAAAAAAATGGACTTTATGGCTTCTGCAGAAAGAGGAATACATTGCCGACCCCTGCTCTAAGGAGTAGATAGGGTGCAGGAGACATGCTTTAGTACTGTGGTTTATGCAAAACTAACTCAAGATGTTTGGGGCCCAGTAATATAACAGGGCTTCAATTTTCAAACCTGCCTAGTACACAGAAATGTCTTATACCATCTCTGAACCACTTTCGTCAGATCAAGTAATGAGACATGTATTAATTTCCATTTTAGACTGTTTTTAAAATGTTATTCATACAGTTGATAACATTATATATACATGTAAAATCTGATTGGTGGTATTGATGAAAAATAAGACTATACCGTTCCTCCTGTAATTTTCAACATTTACAGTTCAGTATGTATCTTCCTCACTTGTCCACTGC
Source organism: Gracilinanus agilis (assembly GCF_016433145.1). Lineage (NCBI taxonomy): Eukaryota > Metazoa > Chordata > Mammalia > Didelphimorphia > Didelphidae > Gracilinanus > Gracilinanus agilis. The sequence continues at coordinate 4,681 of NW_025390712.1, read as the reverse complement.
AAACTTCTTTTTTTCCACAACATTTATTAATATTCATTTTTAACATGGTTACATGATTCATGCTCCTCCTTTCCCCTTCACCCCCCACAGTCCCCCCCCATGGCCGATGCGCATTTCCACTAGTTTTGTCATGTGTCCTTGATCAAGACCAATTTCCAAATTGTTGGTAGTTGCATTGGTGTGGTAGTTTCGAGTCTACATCCCCAATCATGTCCGCCCCGATCCATGCGTTCAAGCAGTTGTTTTTCTTATATGTTTCCTCTCCTGCAGTCCTTCCTCTGAATGTGGGTAGCATCTTTACCATAAATCCCTCAGAGGTGTCCTGGGTCATTGTATTGCTGCTGGTACAGAGGTCCATTACATTCAATTTTACCACAGTATATCAGTCTCTGTGTACAATGTTCTTCTGGCTCTGCTCCTTTCGCTCTGCATCAGTTCCCGGAGGTCTCTCCAGTTCGCCTGGAACTCCTCCAGTTTATTATTCCTTTTAGCACAATAGTATTCCATCACCCGCATATACCACAGTTTGTTCAGCCATTCCCCAATTGAAGGACATACCCTCCTTTTCCAATTTGTTGCCACCACAGAAAGCTCAGCTATAAATATTTTCGTACAAGTCTGTTTATCTATGATCTCTTTGGGGTACAAACCCAACAATGGTATGGATGTATCAAAGGGCAGGCATTCTTTTATAGCCCTTTGAGCATGATTCCAAATTGCCAGCCAGAATGGCTGGATCAGTTCACAGCTCCACCAGCAATGCATTAATGTCCCAATTTTGCCACATCCCCTCCAGCATTCATTACTCTCCCCTTCTTTCATTTTAGCCAATCTGCTAGGTGTGGGGTGATACCTCAGAGTTGTTTTGATTTGCATTTCTCTAATTATTAGAGATTTGGAACACTTTCTCATGTGCTTATTGATACTTTTGATTTCTTTACCTGAAAATTGCCTATTCATGTCTCTTGCCCATTTATCAATTGGGGAATGGCTTGATTTTTTATACAATTGCTTTAACTCCTTGTACATTTGAGTAATTAGACCCCTGTCAGAGTTTTTTGTTATAAAGATTTTTTCCCAATTTGTTGTTTCCCTTCTGATTTGACTACATTGTTTTGGTTTGTACAAAACCTTTTTAGTTTAATATAATCAAAACCATTTAATTTACATTTTGTAATTTTCTCTAATTCTTGCCTGGTTTTAAAGTCTTTCCTTTCCCGGAGATCTGACAAGTAAACTGTTCAGTGTTCACTTAACTTGTTTATAGTTTCCCTCTTTATATTCAAGTCATTCACCCATTCTGAATTTATCTTGGTGTAGTGTGTGAGATGTTGATCTAGACCTAATCTCTCCCATATTGTTTTCCAAATTTCCCAGCAGTTTTTGTCAAATAGTGGATTCATGTCCCAAAAGTTGGGCTCTTTGTGTTTATCATATACTGTCTTGCTGATGTCATTTACCCCAAGTCTGTTCCACTGATCCTCCTCTCTGTCTCTTAGCCAGTACCATATTGTTTTGATGACTGCTGCTTTATAGTATAGTTTAATATCTGGTACTGCTAGGCCACCTTCCTTCACATTTTTTTTCATTATTTCCCTTGATATTCTTGATCTTTTGTTTTTCCAAATAAAATTTCTTATAGTTTTTTCTAATTCAGTAAAGAAATTTTTTGGTAGCTTGATAGGTATGGCGCTAAATAGGTAAATAAATTTGGGTAGAATTGTCATTTTTATTATGTTAGCTCGTCCTACGCATGAGCAATCAATGGCTTTCCAATTGTTTAGATCCAGTTATATTTGTTTGGAAAGTGTTTTGTAGTTGTTTTCATATAATTGCTGTATTTGTTTTGGTAGATAGATTCCTAAGTATTTCATATTGTCTAAGGTGATTTTAAATGGTATTTCTCTTTCTACCTCTTGCTACTGTGATAATCTTGGAAATATATAGAAATGCTGATGATTTATGTGCATTTATTTTGTATCCTGCAACTTTGCTAAAGTTGTTGATTATCTCTACTAGCTTTTTACTTGATTCTCTAGGAGTTTTTAAGTAGACCATCATATCATCTGCAAAGAATGATAGCTTAGTCTCCTCATTGCCTATTTTAATATCTTCAATTTCTTTTTATTCTCTAATTGCTACTGCCAGTGTTTCTAGTATAGTCTTAAATAATAGAGGTGATAATGGGCATCCTTGTTTCATGCCTGATCTTATTGGGAAGGCTTCTAATTTATCCCCATTGCATATGATGCTTATTGATGGTTTTAGGTATATACTGTTTATTATTTTTAGGAAAGGTCCTTCTATTCCTATATTTTCCAGGGTTTTCAATAGGAATGGATGCTGTATTTTGTCAAAGGCTTTTTCAGCATCTATTGAGATAATCATGTGATTTTTGTTTGTTAGACTATTGATATAGTCAATTATGTGGATGGTTTTCCTAATGTTGATCCATCCTTGCTTTCCTGGTATAAATCCCACTTGATCATGAAGGATAACCCTCTTGATCACTTGCTGGAGTCTTTTTGCTAGTATTTTATTTAAGATTTTTGCATCTATGTTCATTAGGGAGATTGGTCTTTAGTTTTCTTTCTCTGTTTTTAATCTGCCTGGCTTTGGAATCAGTACCATATTTGTGTCATAAAGGAATTTAGTAGGACTCCTTCTTTGCTTATTATATCAAATAATTTGTATAGTATTGGGATTAGTTGTTCTTTGAATGTCTGATAGAATTCACTTGTAAATCCATCAGGCCCTGGTGATTTTTTTCTTAGGCAGTTCTTTGATGGCTTGTTCAATTTCTTTTTCTGATATGGGACTGTTTAGGTATTCTATTTCTTCTGCTGTTAATCTAGGCAATTTATATTTTTGTAAATATTCATCCATATCTCTTAGATTGCTATGTTTTTTGCCATATAAATGGGCAAAATAGTTTTTAATGATTGCCTTAATTTCCCCTTTATTAGAAGTGAGGTCTCCCTTTTCAACTTTGATACTGTTAATTTGGTTTTCTTCTTTCCTTTTTTTTATTAGATTGACCAGTACTTTGTCTATTTTATCTGTTTTTTCAAAGTACCAGCTTCTAGTCTTATTTATTAATTCAATAGTTCCTTTTCTTTTGATTTTATTAATTTCTCCCTTGATTTCTAGTATTTCTAATTTAGTTTTCATCTGGGGATTTTTAATTTGTTTGCTTTCTAGTTTTTTAAGTTGCATGCCCAATTCATTAATCTCTGCCCTCCCCAATTTGTTAATATATTCACTCAGTGATATAATTTTCCCCCTTAGAACTGCTTTGGCTATATCCTATAGGTTTTGGTAAGAAGTCTCATCGTTGTCATTGTCTTCAATGAAATTGTTAATTGTTTCTAGGATTTGTTCTTTCACTAAATTATTTTGGAGAATCATATTATTTAATTTTCAATTTGTTTTGGTTTGCCTCACCATGTATTCTTATTAATAACTATTTTTATTGCATTATGATCCAATAAGGTTGAATTTATTATTTCTGCTCTTTCGCATTTGTTTGCCATGTTTCTATGCCATAGTACATGGTCAATCTTTGTGAATGTACTATGTGCAGCTGAAAAGTAGGTGTATTCCTTTTTGTCCCTATTTATTTTTCTCCATATATCCATTAACTCTAATTTTTCTAGGATTTCATTCACCTCTCTTATCTCTTTCTTATTTATTTTTTGGTTTGATTCATCTAGATCTGACAGGGGAAGGTTGAGGTCACCCACTAGTATAGTTTTGCTATCTATTTTCTCCGTGAGCTCCACTAGCTTCTCCTTTAGAAATTTGGATGTTATACTGTTTGGCGCATACATGTTAAGGACTGAAAGTTCTTCATTGTTTATACTGCCTTTTATCAGGATGTAATTACTTTCCTTATCTCTTTTAACCAGATCTATTTTTACTTTGGCTCTGTCAGATATCATGATGGCAACCCTTGCCTTCTTTTTTTGATTTGAAGCCCAATAGATTTTTCTCCATCCTTTCAATTTTACTCTATGTATGTCTGCCTGTCTCATATGTGTTTCTTGTAGACAACATATGGTAAGATTTTGGTTTCTAATCCACTCTGCTATTTGCTTCTGTTTTATGGGTGAGTTTATCCCATTCACATTCAGAGTTATAATTATCAACTGTGTATTCCCAGACATTTTGATTCTCTCTCCTTGTCCTCTCCTTTCTTCTTTCACTGTTTCCTTCTATACCAGTGTTTTGTTTTTAATCAGTTCCCCTAATCCCCTCCCTTGTTGTACTTACCTTTCTCCCCCCTCCCTTCTTATTCCCCTCTTATTGTTCTTTAAAGCTGTGCCATGCCCCCCCAAGCCCTCTCCCTCCCTAATATTGCTTCTCTCCCCACCAGTATGTTTGTTACCCTTCTACTTTTATATAGGGCATGAATCAATTCTCTGCCCCAGTGGATCTGATTGTTCTTCCCTCTTCAAGTTAATTTCAATGTACTTATGAATTAAGTATTTCCTTTCTCCAACCTCTTTACCCTTCCATTGTATTGGTCTTCTCCCCTGTTCACCCCATGCACTTCTTTATGAAATATAAATTTACTCCATTTTGTCTGTTTTCACCCTTTCTCTTAATATTATCTCCTTTTTTACCTCTAGTTTTGTGTATATAAATATATATATATATGTGTGTGTGTGTGTGTGTGTGT
>NW_025390711.1:0-6933 GCF_016433145.1 Gracilinanus agilis | reverse complement strand
TTATTGTTCTCCCTAGGCTTCTATCCTTTCCTGCTATGTTTACCTGAAAGCTACTTAAGCATAAAATAGTTCACTATAGTATTCATCTAAGTCTTTGCTATCTGTGGCCCTTTAAACCAACTCTCCAGCTCATCAGCACAGATAAACATTTAATAGAAGATTAAGTGATATGTGTATGTGTTTGTATATGAATAAAACAATTTCAGTTCTTTTGTTATTGCTAGTCAGTGGCCATCTTGCCAGTGCCTATTCATAATGTTCAGTGCATTAGAAATTCTGTGGGATCCCACCAGATTTAAGTCACAGAGAAATTTGGTTGTATCAGAAGCCTAAGCATAATCTAAGCACATGGGCTACATGCTCACATGTGTGAGTGTGTATGTTTGTGAATACCTATGATTCATTTGTCCAAGAATGTGGGCTCTGTTGACTTGTTACAATTGAAGGTCCCCTTCAAAGGGAAGTTTCTGCTCTAATCTCCACTTTTCAACTTTCAAAGACATGGTCAAAATAGTCATTAAGTATGGTCATGCTGGCTTTAGATTTTCAGTTTGCTATGGAAATGGATTTAGCAGTTAAACTGTGCTTAGCACAGTGCACTGCAAAGAGTATGTACTTGGTAAGTTTTGTTTCCTTCCTTCCTTTTCCATTTCTTCCCGTTTTCCTCTTTCCTTCCTTCCTTTCCCCTTTCTTCCTTCTTTCTTCCTTTCTTCCCTTCCTTTTTCCCTTCCTTCTTTTATCCATTCTTTCCTTTTCCCTTTCTTCCTTCTTTCCACCTTTCCTTCTTTTCCCCTTTTCTCCTTCCTTCCTTCTTTCCTTCCTTCCTTTTTCCCTTTCTTCCTTCTTCCTTCCTTTCTTTTCTTCCTTTTACCCTTCCTTCTTTTTCCTTTCCTTCCTTTTCCCTTTCTTCTTCTTCTATACACCTTTTCTTCCTTCCTTTTCCCTTTCTTCCCCTTTTCTCCTTCCTTCTTTCCTCCTTCCTTCCTTTCTTCTTTCCTTCCTTTCTTCTTTCCTTCCTTTCTTCTTTCCACCTTTCTTTCCTCCCTTTTCCCCTTTCTTCCTCTTTTCCTCCCTCTCTTCCTTTTTTTCCTTCCTATCTTTTTTTCTCCGTTTCTTCATCTTCTGACACCTTAAAAAATATGCTAGTCTAATAATATTGCTGCCAAACAGTAGAAGGTACCAGTTAACCTTTGTGATAAATGGAATTCAGGAAACATTTCTAGAAAATCTCCAGATGAAGACTGGATGACTGCTTCATAGACATGTAGGAGGATTCTTGGCTAGGTAAATCCCTTCTGTTCTTTCTACTTGGCCATTATCTTAAATTTAGACCCTTATCCCTAGTCTTTTGTGTGTTTCCTAACTGACCTTTCTGTTTCCAGGCTATACTTTCCATTCCATCCTCCACACAGTCATCAAAATAATTTTCCTAAAGCATAGGTCTTACCTTTTTACTACCCTATAGAAAGGCTTCATTGCCTCTCAGATAAAATGTAAACTGCTCTGATAATTAAAGCTCTCCTCAATTTGACTCTAGTCTACCTTCCTAGACTTTGTGTTGTTTCTCTTTATGTACTTTAAAGGTCCAGACAAATTGGATACCTTTATGTTCCCTATATTTACCATTCTGTTTCCTACCTATGTGCCTTTGTTCAGGCTGCCCTTGATGCCTAGAATGTATTCCCTTCTTACTTTGGAGTCTTAGAATCCCTTGATTTCTTCAAGGCTCAACTCAGATGCCAATTCCTACAGTAAATCTTCCCTGATCTCCCTAGTTGACCAGTTCTCAAAATATGGCTTAAGGATCTCTGGGAGTCCCCCAAGATCTTTTCAGGGAATTCACAACTTCAACAGTATTTTCATAATAACATTATGATGCTTAATTTTCTAATAAAGTAAATATCAGTAAATCTATCCCATAGAAACAAAAGTCCTTTGGGGGAGGTCCTCAGTAATTCGTAAGAGTTCAGGAAATTTGTAAGGAAACTAAGATCTAGAGGGAGGTTAAAGTGAGTAACCCTAGGTCACACACACAGACAAAGGACTCCTGGGACAAAAGCTTTGTGAACTTCTCCCACAGTTTATTCATTCATTCATTCAATAAACATTTATTAAATATTTAGGAATTCAAAGAGAAAATGAAACAGTTACTCTACTCAAGGAAATTATATTCTATTGAGGTATAATAATATGTGCAAACATGTCAATAGAAAATGTATACAAAGTAATTTGGGGGAAGGAAAGGAAAAGGAACTGAAAACTGAGGGAGGGGGAAGGGATCAGGAGATGGCTCTCAAGCTGAGTTTTGAGGTATCCTAAAAGGCAAAGATGAGGAGGAAGTGTGCTGTGATTATTAGGGACAGTCTGTAAAGAGGTACAGGAAAGGAGATGGGATGTCATGTGTGCATGTAGGAGTAGCAATAAGATCCATTTGGCTGGAACATAGTGTACGTATCAGGGAGTAATGTTTAATAAGTCTGAAGAGATAGGCTGGATTCAGCCTGTGAAGAGCTTTAAATGCCAGAGAGAGAAGTTTGTGTTTTATTCTAAAAACAAAAAAAATAGAGTTCTTGACCAGAGAAGTAGGATGATTTGATCCGTGCTTTCCAACTAGCAATTTTGTATCTGTGCAGAGGAAGGAGGAGAGACAGGAAAGATTAGAAACTGAGAAAGCAATCAGGAAGCTGTATCTGGATGAAAGTTGATTAAAGCCTCAATTATGAGGGAATTTGTTGGGGTATGTTCAACAAGAATGGCCATTGGACATGGAGAATGAGGGAGAATGAGGAAAGGAACTGAGGATGATTATGAGATTAATTCAGACTATTCATTGGAAAATCAAGTACTGAAGCTGAAGCTTAAATGCTTTGACCATATAATAAGAAGATAGGACTCATTGGAAAAGGCCTTGATGCTGGGAAACATTGAAGGGAAAAAGAGAAAGGGACAGCAGAGGATGAGATGGACAGTGTCATGGAAACAAAGAGAACATGAACTTGGACAGGCTTTGAGAGACAGTGGAGGACAGAAGGAACCTGTGTCCTATGGTCCATGGGGTCAAGGCGAGTTGGATGTAACTAAATAATTGAATATCAACAAAAACGATGAGGTTTTAAATCTAGGAGCCTGAAAAGATGGTGTTGCCCTGCAAAGAAATAGGAGAGTCAGGAAAAGGAGTGAGCTTTGGTGGAAACATAATGAATTCTATTTCTGACACACAGAGTCTGAGATGCCTATGTGATATATGGATGGAAATGCTACTAATCATAACTAGAATTTATGTAAGGCTTTAAGGTTGGCAAAGCACTTTACATATATTATTATCTTCTTTGATTTATTTTGTATTTATTGATCTGTTGATATATCTCACATAGTAGAATGTAAAGTCCTTGAAGGCAAGAATTGTTTTTTTGTTTTTGTGTTATAAAATCATCTAGGTTTTTTTGTTTGTTTGTTTGCATTTAGCAAGTACCCAAGAAAAGTTTATGGAATTGGATGTTGCTTTCAGAGATCTCTTTAAACTTGGGAATTCTGTGGTTTAGAGTCATAAGATCACACATTTAGCAGTAGGAGGGGCCAACCTCCTCACTGTGTCTTGTCGAGAAGTAGCTTGCTCAGGATCACACAAATAAGGCAGAAAATCTAGGATTTGAACTCAAGGCCTCCAAACTAAGTTAGAGTGCTTAATGTTGTACCATTATGATTTTTTTAATCAAGTGCTTAATATGTGCAAGGAACTATGTCAAAATCTGGGTATACAAAGATGAAAAATAACTTGACCAGAGGCTCATAGAGGTCATCTATTCCTACTCCCTTAGTTGACAGATAAGGAAACCAAGAACTAGAGAGAGGGTAAGTGAATAACCCAAGGTCACAAAGATAGAAATATCAAAAAGAACATTTTTGAACTCAAGTCCCTAGACTCCAAATTTAGAACTTTTTATACCACCTTGCCTCTCTTATTGGCTGTCTATTATATGCAAGGAGTTGTGAGAGGGATTACAGATACAAAGATGAAAAATAATATAACCTCTGCTTTCGAGGAATTTATAATCTAGTAGAAGAGGTGAGAGTAAATCATAAGATAATAGCTAGGTGATGGACTAGGTAGAGCACCAGGCCTGGAGTCAGGAAGATCTTAGTTCAAATGTGACCTCAGATATTTACTAGCTGTGTGACTCTGTCAATTAACTCCCGTTTGCCTCAGTTTTCTCACCAATAAAATGATTTGGAGAATGAAATGGCAAAGTACTTCAGCCTCTTTGCCAAGAAAACCCCAAAATCAGTCACAAAGAGTTGGACACACCTGAAACAATTGAACAAAAATAAAAACGGCAATGGCTAGCTTTTACACAGAACTTTAAGGTTGACAAATTGTTATGTAAATAATAACTCATCTAATCTTCACAACCTTTTGAGGTAGATGCTATTATCATATCCATTTTGCAGGTGAGGAAACTGATGTAGATGGAGGTTAAGTGATTTGCCCATAGTAACACAATTAGTAAGTGTACAAAGCAAAATTTGAACTCAGGTTCAAATATCCCCATTTTGATATGCCCAATCAGGTCTTCCTGATTCCAGGTTTAGTTCCCTGTCAGTGGTTATTTATTGTACCACCCACCTTCCTCCAGAAAAGTATGATACAAAAAAAAGGCAAAGAAGAGTCAAGGCAAAATGTTCTAAGAAATTTGAGGAGAGATTACTTCCAGTTAGGTAGATCAGGTTTAATTTCTAAAAGTAGTTGATGTACTAGATGCATCTTGAGGGAAGAAAGGATTTCAATGGCAGAGCTTTGTAGGGAGTCTCTTTGGGTATGGAAAATGATTGGAATGTTCAAAAGAGCATATAAGAAGATAGGAAATAGGTTATCTAATTATGACAAAATACTTTCCTCCTCAAATGGGTGATTCTGAAACTGAGTGTTTATCCTAGGAAGAAGAGTTGACTATTTTGTTTTAGAATATGAGATCTTAAATGTTTTTAAATGTAAAAGGAAAGACATTAGAGATTTAGGAACTGCTTAATTTATAGCACACATGTGTACCTGGAATCTCTGATTAGGGATATCAAAGGATAAGCTATTCAGGTGGCAATGCTTGTAAGGGGGCAGATATATGGGAAGATTGGAAGGGATCTCATTGAACTCTTTGGAAGGGATCATTGAGGAGAGCTGAAAGGTGTGATTCATTTATTTTATTTTTTCTCAAATTTTTAGAGGAAAAAGGTGAAAAAGAATAGAATATGCAGAATGGACATGTTGAAAGTAGTGTCGGGGCAGCTGGGTAGCTCAGTGGATTGAGAGTCAGGCCTAGAGATGGGAGGTCCTAGGTTCAGATCCGGCCTCAGACACTTCCCAGCTGTGTGACCCTGGGCAAGACACTTGACCCCCATTGCCCACCCTTACCACTCTTCCACCTAGGAGCCAATACACAGAAGTTAAGGGTTTAAAAAAAAGTAGTGTCTAGGTTTGGTTTAAAATCACAAGGGAGACATAAGTAGGATTTGCAGAGTCTGAGCAAGAAAACCGACTATCAGCTGAGGTAATGAGGCAGGTAGTCACTGAGGCAGCAGTTTTTATCAGAAGCCTAAAGATGTTGTGTATACCTAGGATCCAAACTTTGTTATGATCAGCACTAACAACCAGGAGAAGACTATACAGTATTTTTATTGGACCAAAAGGAGCTGGTGCTTGGGGGAAAGGATAAAAGTAATAGCTGAGCCCAGGATTAGAGGATAGAAGTAAAATATTCCTAATGAGAATAACTGAATCTGAAAGTGAGATTCTAATTCAGGGATTCTTGCCTTTTATTGTGTCATGAATCATCTGGGCAGTCTGATGAAACCTGAGGAGCCTTTCTCAGAATGTTTTAAGTGCATAAAATAACATAAGATAAGATGACAAAGGAAACCAATTATCTTGAAATATGGTATAAAAAGAAAAACCAAAAAAAAAAAAGAAAAATAGTGTAAAATTTAAAAAAAATCAAATTCATAGACCCTAAATTAAGACCTCCCTGTCTAATATAAGGTCCTACTGACCAAAGCAAAGTGATGATAGGAAGAATCTGAAAAGGATGCCTCTGATTAATATGAAACAGTATGTGCCAGATACTTCAGTTATCTAGAGCTTATCACAATATTTTCTCACATTGGAGTCATATCCAATTGTGCCTTGAATTAACCCTCCTGTTCTACAGGATATGGGGTCGGGTCAACAAAGTCAGTCAATAGGAATTTATTAAATTCCTACTATGTACCAGAAACTGTGCTAAGCATTGGTCACTAAATGGAGGCTGGAAAGGAGAGATGCTTATAGTAGGCAGACTAATCAGCAGCCTATTGCAAAAGCCTAGGCATGGGGAGATAAGGGTCTGTGTCAGGGAAGTGGCAGTATCACAGGAGAGGTGGAGGTATATTTGAGAAATAGTGTAAAGACAGCATTTACAGACCTTGGCAACAGATTGGATAGGAGAGATGAATGACACTGGAGTCAGAGATGGCATATATGTTCCTTTAGAAGAGAAAGGAGAATTGAAAGAAGGTTGAGATTGTGGGGTGCTATCTCCTCCCACCTTTATTGCCTTTAGCTGATGTGGCAAAGAATGAGCACAAAGAACTTGGAACAGAGCATTGTCTGCAATTTCATCACTTTGGGTTATCCTCTATGATTGTAGACTGGATTTTATTAAGCCAACACACTCGCTTATTCTATTTACAAATGCTCCAAATATTTTTGATTTTTGCTTTGATATGCTACAAGATGACCAAAAGGCAACAGATTTCCTTTTGATTGAATTTATACAAGGAAGCTCTGGGGACTCTAGGAATAAACAAGTGAATGAGCTAGCTAGATAGATGATAGCTAGCTAGCTAGCTAGCTAGCTAGATGGAGAGAGAGAGAGAGAAAGGGAGAGGGAAAGAGAGGGAGGG
>NW_025390710.1:0-5130 GCF_016433145.1 Gracilinanus agilis | reverse complement strand
CCTTTCCTTCCTTCCTTCCTTCCTTCCTTCCTTCCTTCCTTCCTTCCTTCCTTCCTTCCTTCCTTCTTTCCTTCCTTCCTTCCTTCTTTCCCTCCCTCCCTCCCTCATATCCTTTACCTGAATATAAATTACTTCTTCATAATAACCCTTTGAAATCAGTAGTGCAGATACTACTAAGCCCATTATACAGAAGGTGAATGACAGGTTTGAACATTAATATTAAATATTTAACTATGTACAAAACACTGCGTTGGATGATGGGCATGAAAAATTGAAATGAAATGGTAGAGCTTACATTCTGCTGGGTTAGTTAGTGTGGAGAGGCAAAGATATGTCTCCTTTGGGGAGGAAGATGGCAAATCAAATTTCAGAAAGAGTCTATCTGGAATGGCAACTGAATGAAAAGAGGGTATATAAAATAAGGCTGATGAAAGACTCACTCGGGTCTCACTCTGCCAACTCCCACTAGCATTACAAGTTTGGATCCCTCAGAGGGTGGATACCGCTTCTCCCTTTGAAGTTTCCCCCAAGTTTGTTTTTTCCTTTTAAAGTTTAAACATCTGAATTCCTTCAAGATACATATGTATGCAGACAGGCATCTAAATGTTAGTTCTTATTATACATATGTAATAATTATAGTAAGAGCTAACATTTAAATAGTATCTGCTATGTGCCAGGCATTGTACTAATAAATATTTGTGCATATGTACATGACACGAGTCTCCTGACCATCCTAGCCATTCTCATTCTCCAGATGTGGTTTGATGATGATGGAGGTCTATCATCTTTCTTTTCTTCAGTTAAAATGATAGTTTAAAATCATGTTAGCCATTTGGGAAGCTACATTTCATTTTGACTCAAATGGAATGGTTAGGTGGTTCAGTGGATAGAGCACTGGACCTGGAGTTGGGAAGACCTGAGTTCAAACCTGCTTTGGACATTCTCTAGCTGTGTGACCCTGTAACTTAACCTCTATTTGCCTTAATCCACTCGATTAAAGGCAAACCAATCCATTATTTTCCCCAAGAAAACCCCATGGGTGGTATGACACATGGGGTCATGAAGAGTTAGACATGACTGAACAGCAACAACATAGCTTTTAGGACTCTCTTCAATTGAATTGATATCTAACCATATTTCCTCCTTCCTTCATTTGCACTGATAATTTTTTGCCCCATATGAATGACTTCCCTTTTATCACTATTATATTTTCTCCAATCAATCAACAAGTATTTCTGAAGTGCCTACTATGTGCCAGGAACTGTGCTAGGGACCAGGAATATAAATGAAAAGAATGAAATAATCACTACTCACAAGAAGCTTAGCCTCAAATGGGGAAGAAAACGCATACATATAAAATGTATAGCATAATTTTTCAGTTGTATCTGAGTCTTCATGCTCCCATTTAGAGTTTTCTTGATAAGAATACTGGAATGGTTTGGCATTTCTTTCTCCAGATCATTTTACAGATGAGGAAACTGAAGCAAACCAGGTTAAGTGACTTGCCCAGGGTCACACAGCTAGTAAGTATCTGATTTTAATTCTTCCTGACACTATTTACTAGAAAGATTGACTTGGACAGTCTGTTAAATTCAGCCCTGTTATCTCTGAATCAGAGGCTTGTACCTGACCCTATATCATGTCTCCTTTTCAATCTAGAATAGATTCAAATCCCAGTTCTGCTTTTGCTAACTGTGTGGCCTTGGGCAAATCACTTAACCTGAGGGTCATAGTTTGCCCATTATTGGGATAGGCAATGGGGGTTAAGTAACTTGCCCAGGGGTCACACAGTTAGGAAGTATCTGAGGCCATATTTGAACCCAGGACTTCCCATCTCTAGGCCTGGCTCTCAATCCACTGAGCCACCTAGCTGCCCTTTATTATGATTATTTTTAATTTAACAAGCATTTATTGAGTACCTACTATATACAAAGGAATATAGGCTCCAAAGAAGAGACCAATATTATTAAGATTCAGTTCTGCCCTTGAGGAGATTACCTTAGGAGAAGAGAGCTTAGTAGATAACAACCTAACTCCTTCTCTGAGTAAACACTACACATGAAGAGGAATGCTCCCATTATTAGAGGGTCCTCTTTGAAAGATGTATCTTGATGATAATAAGGGATCTCCTGTGATCACTGTGGTGGGGCTGAGTATTGGAAGTTGAGACCTAGAGTGAGCAAGCTAACTGTATTTGCCTTTATGGATAGCATATCTGCCAGTTTAAATGACATCCATAAAATGTACATTCTAGCCCAAACTACTTCTTCTATTCTCTCACTACATTAGAAGATTTTTTTTTCTTTGAAGACAAGCTCCAAGAAAATGTCATTGGAATGAAGCAAACAATTAGGACATGGAGACATGATTTTATAGAGGAGAGAAATGAATTCATCATGAAGAAAAAATACCAAAAGTCTCTGCTGGGAAAAAGTAGTTCCATATCTGCTAAGGTCTTTCCACCTATGAACCAACTCATTTTCAGCCATTTGTTGAAAGAAGGAGGAGGAGAAGAAGAAAGAAATGAAAAAGAAGAAGGAGGAGGAGGACGAGGAGGAGAAAAGAAGGAGAAGAAAGAAGAAACTGTTGGTATTCTTCATTGTTACTGAGTACTAATTCAACTCCCTCTTCTGATGCATGAATCTCTACAATATGTCGCTGGTGCAACATTCGGCAACGTATTTAAACTCCCTGGGTCTCATTCTCTTCATCTATAAAAGAGTGTGTGTATGTTGGACCAGATGGCTCTCTGATGTGCTTTCTAAATCTATGATTCTATGATCTTCTCCCCAGTTCCTACCTCTTTGAAAAAGATCTCAAGAAGTGATTTTTACCAACAAACCAGCAGAGGGAGCAACTCACTCTTTTTTTTTTTTCCTTGATGATGAAGACCTACACTAGCCTCTGATAGCATATATTGAATCACAGAACATTAGATCTAGAAGGAACTTTTGAGGACCTAGAATACAATCTGCTCATTTTATAGAGCATCAGACGAAGACCCAGTTAGAGTACGATTACTCAATAAACTCTAGTGACTCCTTATTCCTCTAGGATCAAATACAAAATGCTCTTTTTGACATTCAAAACCCTTCTTAACCTAAAATCCTTCTTACTCTTCCAGTTTTCTTACATGGTACTAATTGATCCAGTGACACTGGCCTCTTGTCTGTCCCCCATGCCTGTAATGCTCTCCCTCCTCTGATCTGACTGCTAACCTCCCTGGCTTCCTTTAAGTCCCAGCTAAAATCCCATCTTCTATTGGAAGTCTTCTCCAAACTCTTAAAGTGCCTTCCCTCTATTATTTATTTCCTGATTATCTTATATGTAGCATATATTTGATTGCATGTTGTCTCTCCCATTAGATTCTAAACTCTTTGAGAGTAAGGAATGACTTTTGCTTAATTTTGTTTCATCAGCCCTTAGCTTAGAGTAGGTACTTAATATATTTTTTGATTGATTGATAAGTGTTTGCTACTGTAATGGAGGAGATAAAATGTAGAGTTCAGTTCAAAGAGGGCTTTCCCATGGATGATGAAGTCCTCCAAATGCTTCTGCTTGTGAATGATAATGTTTTGGTTATATTAAGCCCTGGAAAACTGTAGAACCTCCTTGAAGAGATCAATAACCCTTCAAAAGAGTATGATTTGACCAATGCAGGAATGACTAAGTGGATGAAAAATATCTATTATCCAGATTTCAAGATACATTTAGTTTGGAAAATCTATAGAGCTTGTCCAGGAATGTCTACCTGAGAGAGTAGAAGTGCATTATCAATTTGGACCAGAATTCAACATGTGGATGACCGTTGCTGGATTTTCTTCAGGAAATTGCAAAGATCTCTAATAATCCTAAGATTCCTTGGAGGGGAGAGGACTAACTTTAACAGCAACATTCTACTGGTGCTACTGTATGGGAGTAAGACATGAATGATTCTCTGAAAAATTAAAAATGAATTTCACAAGCTGGATATAATGAATGGTTCATGCTTGTTACTTTGTACTACTGGGGAGCTTGAGGCTAATGGAATTCTTGAGTTCAGGAGTCCTGAGTTGTAGCAGGGCTAAAACTGATTAGATATCAGCTCTTAGGCTAACACTGATTTATTTAGCTCTTGGGAGTAGAAGACTACTAGGCTGTCTAAGGAAGGGAGTACCAGCCCAGTTCAGAAAAGCAGAGCAAGTTAAAGTTTCCATAATGATGAGCACTGGGATAGGGCCCATGAGAGACTATTGTATTTCCAATTCCAGATGAAACAGGGAGACACAGTCTCAAAAAGAGAGGGAAAAAAAGAATATAACACAAAGGACAAGGGAGAAGTAAATGGTGAGTGCAATGTATGAGGAACTCAAGAGAATCACAGATAAAATGGCATCAACTCAATGCATGACAGGAAGAGAAAGTGGTCCATTTGCATGGGGAGAGTTGACAAGATGGATAACTAGACTATTCCAGTAGCATTCTGACAATGACGAGAAAGCCTCTGGAACACTGGGTGAATCTCCTTTGGGGTCCTTTCAGAAGGACATGGACGAGAGTTGCCCAGGATGGAAACGTATAGAAATAATTTTGATCTGCAATATAGGAGGAAACTTCAAACAGAGTCAAATCAAGTCAACAAGCATTTATTGAGTAGCTACTATAAGCAAGACTCTGGGCTAAACACTGGGAATATCAAGAAAGGGGTTCCAAGTCCAGTGGAAATGAATGGCATGGCAGCTCATCTGAATATTTGAGAGAATAAATCTGAATTTTTCCCCCTAAATCTGGATTGCCCCAAGTGTCAGAGGCACTATTTTACAGATGAGAGGTTTGGTGACTTGATTTAAATGGGATTTGACTTGACAAATAGGATTCAGTCCAACTCCTGCCGGTAGATGGCTGTCTATCCTTGCCTTGGTTTTCACTGCCTCAGACCATTGATATTTACTCAGGCCTTAGCCAATCCCAAGGCCAGAATAGCTTTAGAGAATTATGGGGATGTGTGTGTGTGTGTGAAATATGTGTATGTGTGAGAGACAGAGACAAAGAGACAGAGACAGAGACAAAGAGAGAAAGACAGAGAGGAGAGAGGAGAGAGGAGAGAGGAGAGAGAGAGAGAGAGAGAGAGAGAGAGAGAGAGAGAGAGAG
>NW_025390709.1:0-2893 GCF_016433145.1 Gracilinanus agilis | reverse complement strand
TTAACCAACACACAATTCTACTGGGTTTTACATGTATCATTGATCAAGACCTAATTCCATATTATTGATAATTGGACTAGAGTTATTACTTAGTGTCTACATCCCCAATAATATCCCCATCAGCCCATGTGTTCAAGCAGTTGTTTTTCTTCTTTCTCCTCTCACAGTTCTTCCTCTGAATGTGGCTACTTTTCTTTCTCATAAGTCCCTCAACCTTGCTCTGCATCCTTGCATTGCTGCTAGTAGAGAAGTCCATTATGTTCAACTGTACAACAGTGTATCAGTCTCTGTGTAAAATGTTCTCCTGGGTCTGCTCCTTTCACTCTGCATCAATTCCTAGAGGTCATTCCAGTTCACATGGAATTCCTCCAGTTCTTTATTCCTTTGAGCACAATAGTATTCCATCACCAACAGATACCTTTTTACTGACATCTTAAACAGTACAATAAATTAAAAACATTTACAAAATATTAAGGATCATTTCATTAAAAAATATTATATGAAAAACATATCATTCACTTTTCAAAGTCATGAGAAGAAAATTTTTTATTTTTTTGAATTTCATGTTTATAGATTAAATGTGAATGTGATTTTCTTAATATT
Source organism: Gracilinanus agilis (assembly GCF_016433145.1). Classification (NCBI taxonomy): domain Eukaryota; kingdom Metazoa; phylum Chordata; class Mammalia; order Didelphimorphia; family Didelphidae; genus Gracilinanus; species Gracilinanus agilis. The sequence continues at coordinate 2,290 of NW_025390709.1, read as the reverse complement.
CATTTTCTATTTGGAATCCATGTTCTCTCTCCCCTACCCACTTTTCCCTTCTACCCAAGAAGGCAAATAATATTATATAGGTTCTACATATATTGTCATGTAATATACATTTCCATGTTTGTCATGTGAAAGAAGATATATTACTTAAACTAGATAAAAATCCATGGAGAAAATAAAAGACTGGCATATTTCAGTATATATTTGGACTTTGTCAGTTCCTTGTATGACAAGGAATATCCTTTTTTTTTTTTTTTTTGGTCATATACCTGTTGGGTTTTTTCTGGATTCTTGCCTTGTTAAGTCATTTACAGTTGATCATTTTACATTATTGTTCCTGTGTACAATTTTCTCCAGGTTCTCTTCACTTCACTTTGCATCACTTCCTATAAGTCCTTCTAGGTTTGATTGTTTATTTTGTATTCATCTTGTTTGTCATTTCTTATGGAACAAGGGTATTCCATTGCAAACATACACGACAATTTGTTCAGCCATTATCCAATTGATAGGCATCCCTTCAGTTTCTTCCTCTTTGTCACCAAAATAAAAGATGCTACAAAATATTTTTGTACAGGTAGGTTATTTACTCCTATCTTTAATCTCTTTGGGATACAGATCTAGGACTGGTATTGCAGGGTCAAAGGATATGCATGGTTTTATGGCCCTTTTGGCATGGTTTCAAATTGGTCTCCAGAATGGTTTTATCAGCACACAACTCTATAAGAAGTGTATCAGTATCCTTATTTTTTCCACTTTACCTCCAACATTTATCTTTTTCCCTTTTCTGTCATGTTAGCCAGTCTGATGAGTGTGAAGTGGTACATCAGAGTTGCTTTTATTTTCACATTCCAAATCAAAAGTGATTTGGAGTATTTTATCATATGTCTAAAGATAGTTTTAATTTCTTCATCTGAGAATTGCCTATTAATATTCTTTTATCATTTGTCTGTTGAAAACTTAAAAGATGAATTCTTAAACAAACACTGGAAGGGGTGTTTACAAAACTTAAAATAAATAATTGTAATTATTGGAAACTTAAAATATTTTGTATATACAAAATGAATGCATCTAGGATAATAAGGGAATCAGTCTAAAGGCTGGGGTAAAGGGTAATATTTCAGATCATGGTATGGCAAAGAGGATATAGATAACTACTAATTATGGATAAGACCAGAAAAATTCCTCCATGTATAAGTGGTAGCAGCATAGAAACATTTTTCAAGAGAGTAATTGCAACCTTTTAACAACCATATGAAAGAGTTCTAAAATCACAAAGAGTTAAGGTGGATGAAAAAGGAAAGCAATTGCAAAAGGGAATTTTTTTATCTTAACTTAATCAATCAAGTACCTGGAGTGCTCCACCCTTTTAACTTTATAAGTCAGAAACTTAATCAAGTACCTGGACTGCTCCACCCTTTTAATTTTATGTCAGGAACTTAAGAATCCTTTGGATAAAAGTTAAAGATAACAGTGACTTAGTGGAGGTATTAAGGAAGGAAATATTAGTTGAAAAATTGAAATTGAAGTTGAAAAAGAAAAAGCAAATCAAGGAGTAGCCATAGCCCCTTTAAAGCAATCTATAAATCAATCATTAATGTGTCACTTTTGTGGAAAAGGGGGTCATGTAATGATAAACTGTAGGAAGTGGAATCAGGTATACAAAAATGTGAATTTCAGGAATAATAGTAACTTTTGGAATAACAACAATTATAGAGATAATAATCCATATAAGGCAAATCATGACCCACAACAAAACACTTAAAATGTGGCTCATCTACACTATACTTAGGATGGGAATCCCCCCCAGTGTGGGGGATCCCAGAGAAATAGCCAGAGATCTTTTTGATGGGGTGAGGTGGGGAAAGAGCTCTAGAATCAGAGAATGAAACTTTTTATTTCCTACATCCTGATGTTTTAACACCGATTATGTTTGTAATAACAGGGATGTTTGGGAAGCTGATGCACTGGTCTGAACTAGGAACCTGCAAGACTCACTTTTCCCCCACAAACAGGCTTGAGTGAGTAGGGAGGGGGTAAGGTATTCCTTTCTCTCAAACCCCTTCCCCCCAGCAGTTGGTTTTCAGTTGAATATGGAGGCAGACCAGTGTGTCTTCAGACAGGACCCAGCAAAGCCAATCTCTGATGATGTTCACTTTCTCCACTTATATTCTTCACAGGTCTGATTGAGGGGCCAAGGGGAAGCTTGATCTCTTGATGTTAAGGACTGAGAAGGATCTGACTTCTTAGGCTGGCAACTGATAGGAACCAAGCTTAATGGCAGTGGTGAGTATAC
>NW_025390708.1:0-5638 GCF_016433145.1 Gracilinanus agilis | reverse complement strand
ATTTATGGAAAAGATGCTACCCACATTCAGAGGAAGAACTACAGGAGTGGAAACAGAAGAAAAGGAACTGCTTGAACACATGGGTTGAGGCGGACATGATTGGGGATGTAGACTCGAAACTACCACACCAATGCAACTATCAACAATTTGGAAATAGGTCTTGATCAATGACACATGTTAAAACCAGTGGAAGTATGCATCAGCTATGGAGGGGCGGATGGTGGGGGGGTGAAAGGGAAATACAGAACATGAATCATGTAACTATGTTAACTTTTCTAAAAAATAAATATTATTAAATGTTAAAAAAAAAAAACAACCTTTACCTTCCACCTTGGAGTCAATACTGTATATTGGCCCCAAGGCAGAAGAGTGGTAAGAGCTAGGCAATGGGGGTCAAGTGACTTGCCCAGGGTCACACAGCTAGGAAGTGTCTGAGGTCAAATTTGAACCTAGGACCTCCTGTCTCTAGGCCTGGTTCTCAATCCACTGAGCTACCCAGTTGCCCCCTCTAGTGTTTTTAATAGGAAAGTGTGTTGTATATTGTCAAAGGCTTTTCCGACATCTATTGAGATAATCATGTGATTTCTATTAGTTTGATTATTAATATGATCATTTATGTGATAGTTTTTCTAATATTAAACCAGCCTTGCATATCTGGCATAAATCCTACCTGGTTTTAGTGAATAATCATTGTGATATATTGCTGTAGTCTCTTTGCTAGTATTTTATTTAAGATTTTTGCATTGATAATTCATTAAAGAAATTGGTTTGCAATTTTCTTTCTCTTTTTTTGGTCTTCCTGGCTTATGTGTAAAGGTAGTCCCTTCCTCCCAGCGTCATGAACTTTCTGCTCCTCCAAACAAGCCCATTAGCTTGATAGGAATGCTCCAAACACAGAGATTTTGATTGGCTCCTGAGATGTGCTAGACCAACACAGAGGGAAAGGATGTGACATGGAGAAGGAGGACTATAAAAATGAGACCATAGAGGAGGCTGTGGCTTTTCTATGGAGGTTGGTGGCTCAGGCAGAAGACACTCTTGTGGGTTGATAGACTGGGAAATATTTTTTTATATTTCTTTCCCTCTTTCTTTCTTAGACTATATTCATATTAAAATTATATTGTTAAAAGCTACTATCATCCTTGTGACTTAAGGGTTCATTATTTTTATAAATGGTGACCACAATATTTTTAAACTAATATTATATTTCCAAACCAATTTCTAAATATTACACTTAGCATATTACATTTGGTATAATATTAATTTTTCAATATTACATTTGGCAACCACACCAATTTTTTACAAACATTATATTTCCAAACAGATTTCTAAAATTACATTTAGCAAGTTACATTTGGCATAATATTAATTTTTCAGTATTACACTTAGGTATCAGCATTATATTTGTGTCATAAAAATAATTTGGTAGGATTCCTTCTTTGTCTATTTTGCCAAATACTTTATATAGTATTAGGCTTAATTGTTCTTTAAATATTTGATAGAATTCAATTGTGAATCCATCTGGCCCTGGGGATTTTTTTCTTAGAGAAATGCTTGATAGTTTGTTCAATTTCTTTTTCTGAGACTGGATTATTTAAGAATTCTATTATATACTGGATTATTTAAGAATTCTATTTCCTCTTTTGTTAATCTGGGCATTTTATATTTTTGTAAATATTCATCCATTTTACCTAGATTATCAGATTTATTGTCACATAATTGGGCAGAATAGCTTCTAATGATTGCTTTAATTTCCTCTTCATTGATGGTGAATTCACCCTTTTTGTTGTTGATATTGGTCATTTGATTTTCTTCTGTAAGAGTTTAAATTTAGGTTTTATGCTAAATATGAGAGTTACAAAGTAATATTGTGGTCACCAATTTAAAATAGTATAGCTTAAGTCAAAATGACTTTTAATAGCTTTTATTTACAAAGAGGAGGGAAGAGTGAAAGAGTAAATGTAGATAAAGAGACAGATTCCTAACAAACCTACCAGCTTTTCTCTGGCAAAGTCTGGTTCAGTCTCGACAGGGGCTTCCCCAAGACTCTGTCTTCATGTGGATTTCCCAGTAATCCTTAGCCAGAAGTCCTGGTGGTGTCATCAGCCAGGGTTCCACCAACAGAGCCTCCTCTAAAGCCAAGTTAGGAATCTCAGCCACTCACCCAGCAAGCCAATGTAGGATACAAGGAAAAAGTCTCCTTCAAGCCAGGAAAGGAATCTCCAGAACCAATCTCTCCAAATATCAGGACTGGAATGAATGCTAGAGACCATGCTGATCTCTTCTTTTATGCATCTTTTTCCATGTCACTTCCTGTCATTCCCCCCCTTCACAAAAAACAATTGTAGTCTTTTAATTTGCCTAGCACTGCCCAAGGGGAGGGGGAGGCAGTGGCCTTTGGAGATGTGAGCTTACTCTAGTAAGTGACTCATGAACTTTCATACTTAATGGTAAGTAGTGGTACTTTAAGTTCTTGATTTGATTTGCTAAAAATAGACAAGGGGAGAGTTAATACTATCTTCACACTTCTTTTCTTTTTAAAATAAAATTAATCAATTTTCTCTTTTATTTGTTTTTTCATAAAACCAACCCCTACTCTTACTTATTAGTTCAATAATTCTCTTACTTTCAATTTTATCAATTTCTCCTTTGATTTTTAGGATTTCCAACTTAGTCTTTGATTAGGGATTTTTAAATTGTTCTTTTTCTAGCTTTTTTAGTTGCCTGACCAATTAATTGATCTGGTTTTTTTCTCTATTTTATTAATATAAGCATTCTGGGATATAAATTTTCCCTTGAATAATTTTAGAGTTTTGCTGGGTAGGTGATTCTTGAGTACTGCTTTGTCTGTATCACAAAAATTTTGGTGTGTTGTCTCCTCATTGCCTTTCTCTTTAATGAAATCATTGATAGTTTCTATAATTTGTTCTTTGATCCACCCCTTTTAAAGCATTATTTTCCAATTAATTTTTAATTTGTCTTTCCAAATCTGAAACAGTTGCATTTATTATTTCTGCTTTTCTACATTTGATTTCTACATTTGATTATGAAGTTCTTATGTGCTAGTATGTGGTCAGTTTTTGTGTATGTATGTAAACATTGTGCTGTTGAAAAGAAGGTATTTTCCTTTTTATCCCCATTCAATTTTCTCTAGAGATCTATTAAATCTAACTTTTCTAAAATTTCATTCACTTCCTTTAATTCTTTCTTATTTATTTTTTGGTTAGATTTATCTAATTCTGAGAGGTGAAGGCTGAGGATCCCCACTCCTATAATTTCACTATCTATTTCCTCCTGAAACTCATATATTTTCTCCTTTAACAATTTGGAGGCTATATCATTTGGTGCATATATGTTAAGTATTGATATTGCTTCATTGTCTATAGTATCTTTTATCAAGTTGTAATTTCCTTCCTTATCTCCTTTAATTAGATCTATTTTTGCTTTAGCTTTGTCTGAGATTATGATTGCTGCTCCTGCTTTTTTATCTCTGTTGAAGACAAATAGATTCTATTCCGTCCCTTTATGATACTTTATGATAAAGATATACACATACACTGTGTGTATCTATCTGCCTCAAATGTGTTTCTTGTAAACAACATTTTGTAGAGTTCTAGTTTGTTGATCTACTCTGCTCTCCAATTCCATTTTATGGGTGAGTTCATCCTGTTTATATTCATGGTTATGATTACCATCTGTGTATGCTCTGCCATCTTATTTTCCTCTTTTGATACTGCTCTTTCTCCTTTCACTCTCTCCCTTCACACAAGTGTTTTGCTTTTAATCACTCCCCTCCCCCCCACCCCCCCACCCTCACCCAGTTCCTCTCCTTTATATTACTCTCTTCCCCATCCCCTCCCTTTTATTCCCCTCCTTCTCAATAGGGTAAGATAGGACTCTACACTCCAATGAGTCTGGTTGTTATTCCCTCTCTGAGCCAATTCTGATGAGAGTAAGGCTTATGCACCTGTCCAACATCACCCTTGTCCTCCCCTCCACTGCAATAATATTTTTGGCCTCTTTAGATGATATAATTTACCCTATTTTAATTCTCTTTTCCCTTTTCTCTCAGTGCAATCCTCTTTTTCATCCCTTATTTTTTTCTACATCATATCCTAAACAGCTTACTCCTGTACTCTCTGTCTATGTATATTCCTTCTAACTGCTCTGCTAATTATAAAAAATTTGAGTTGCAAATATCTTTGGAATATCGAATTTAACCTTATTGAAAACCTTACATTTTCTTTTATTGACCTTTTCATGCTTCTCTTGAGACTTAAATTTGGACATAAAATTTTTCTTTAGGTCTAGTCTTTTCATCAGGAATACTTGCAAATTTTCTATTTTATTAAATGACCAATCCCCCCCCTCCCAAAGAATGTAGTCAGTTTTGATGGGTAGGTAATTCTTGATTTTAAACCTAGTGACTTTGATTCCTGAAATATTATATTCCAAGTCTTCTGATCCTTTAATGGAGAAGTTGCTAAATCCTGTGTCATCCTGACTGTGACTCCATGATATTTGAATTGTTTCTTTCTGGCTGTTTGCAGCATTTTCTCCTTGGCCTGGGAGCTCTTGAATTTGGCTATCATATTCCTGGGAGTTGTCATTTGGGGATTTATTGCAGGATATGATCAGTGGATTCTTTCAATTTCTATTTTATCTTCTTGATCAAGATTTTCAGGGCAATTTTCTTTTATAATGCTTATAATATGATGTCTAGACAATTTTCTTTTATAATGCTTGTAATATGATGTTGTGTAAATAGAATTAGCTTATCCTCATTCATTGTTAGACTCTAACCATCAGAAATAATGTCACCCCACCCAACTTAGAATTAAGTGGGGAGGGGAAAATTAGTTACCCACACGTGACAATAAGTAACAAATAAAGAACAAGGGACTGCCCTTTGGGCAGTCCAAAACAATGTTGAGGCTGCCATTTGTCCACTTGAAATTGAAGGTGGTTGCAGGAAGTGATGAAAAATGCTATCTTTTAAATATCGTGGTAACTTCCTGTGGAGGCAGTTGGCACTTTGAACTTGGTGTAGAAGGATCTCTGGTGAGACCTCAGACAGCTTCCCTCTGAATTGTCACATGGGTAAGTTAGGCTGACTTCCTTTCTCCTCCCTTGGCATTTCTGGAGGCTCTACCCTCAAGGAGGTCTCTCTTGCCTCTCTAATTGTAAAAGGCCTTGTGGCTAGAAGCCTTGTTTAATTAACCTCTGTGCTCCATTGCTGGGACCTCTAAATTCTCATCTGGTCTGGACCTCTGTCCAGGCCAGAGTTTCTCTCTCTCTATTTCCCTACCTTCATCCTTCCTAATTGTAAATATTTTTTGATTAATTTTTTATTTTTAGAAAAATTTTCCATGGTTACATAATTCATGTATTTATTTTACCCTTCACCCCAAAAAATTTCCCCTGCCCCCATAGCTAACTCTAATTTCCACTGGTTTTAACATGTGTGCTCAGTCAAGACTTATTTACATATAATTGATAGTTACATTGGTGTGGTCCTTTCAGGTCTACATTCCCAATCATGTCCTCATCAACCCAAGTGTCCAAGCAGTTATTTTTTTTCTGTGTTTCCTCTCCTGTAGTTCTTCCTCTGAATGTGGGTAGCATCTTTTCCATAAAT
>NW_025390707.1:0-4613 GCF_016433145.1 Gracilinanus agilis | reverse complement strand
GAGAGAGAGAGAGAGAGAGAGAGAATTGTTGTTGTTGTAGAATATCCAACTCTTTGTGGCCCCGTGGACCATACCATACCAGACTTTTCTATCCTCTGCTGTCTCTCAAAGTCTGTCCAGGTTCCCATTCATTTTTTCCATGATATGATTTAGCCATCTCAACCTCTTCCATCTCCGCCTTTTACCTTCAATTTTCCCCAACACTAGGGTGTACTCCAATGAGTTCTGCCTTCTCATTATATGGTCAAAGTATTTAAGATTTCAGCTTCAGTATCTGATCTTCCAGTGAATAATCTATATTAATTTATTTAATTATTGACTGATTTGTTCTCCTTGCTGTCCAAGGGACTCCAATACCACAATTAGAGAGAGAGAGAGAGAGAGAGAGAGTGGAAAGAGAAAGGGAGGGAAAGAAAAAGACATGGAGAGACAGACAGACAGAGGGAAAGGTGGAGAGACAGACAGAGAGAAAGAGAGTGAAAATTATGTTATATATTATTGCATAACAGTGTGGCACCAAAGATACATTGCTGATGTTGCTGATGTCTTGCTGATGTCATCTACCATGGCCTAGCTTGTACACCCTCTTTAGTTGGGTGGCTCATAAAGGACCCTGTTCATATTCAGTCATCAAAGATAGTCCCTCTGGAGTTCAATAATTCACACACACACACATGCACATACCTGAGCTTCTACATTTACCACCCAGTCCCCCAGACTATCATTATTCCACCACCCAAAAATTTATATCGGCATTTAGGTCATAGATGAAATAAGTTGGATAGTAACTTCAGGATAAACCCTTTTTTTAAGCACCACTTGGTTGGTTTGGGCAAAAGTGGAGTCAAGAGCAAAACTAGCTGGAGGAAACTGCCAATTCCCTACCAGTGACCAGATTCAATTTCTTCTCCCTAGAACTCTCTACCTACCATTCAACTGTCTCCTCCACAAAGGATGATTATCAAGGTTGTAGGTCTACAATAATGCAGACTGTTTTTATGAGCAACATAAAGAATTTGGGAGAGAGAGAGTCAGTTTGACTCTGTCCCTGATTTTTACCTTATATACTGACTTTACAGTCTAATACAGTTAGAAACAATCCTACTATACTTTATGTGTATTTTGTATTTATTTACCTGTACTATTTTATTCTCTCTCCCCTTTTCCTAGTAGAACATAAAACAGTAACAATTGCTGCCTGGCTCAGGAGGCCAGGAGTCTTCTCAAAATCTTTGGTCCTTTATGCCCCTAAAACAACCCCCAAGGAAAATTACTTAAAACTTAGCTTCGTTTCATATTTAGCATTTCACCAAAGGGGAACTACAGAGGTACCACATAGATCAAGTAAAGGTCAGCTATTTATTTCCTTTACCCAAAAGAAATGCTTAACACACACAAGACCCACAAATGCACACCACAGAAAAACTTCAATAAGCTTCAGGAATAAAAAAAAATACTTTTATACCCTTCTGAGAGGCTGATGCTTAAAACATCAAGACATGATGTAGTCTGTAGGACTGCTGAACAGGCATTTTATATTTCAACATGGCTCTTCACTATCTAAACAATTCTGTCCAGTTCTGTGATTCTGGCAAGAAAGTCCAATGCTTATTCTCTTGTCAGGGATCATCTTCTCCTCCAAGAAATTCTGTAGTAGATATAAAGACAATGCCTTCTGCAGGATAGCCAGGACTAAGGATCTCCTTACCTCAGAGATTCACAAGAATGCCTCTGAGGCTAGAATGTCCATCTCTGGAATGCCTTGTTCGATTACCCTCAATCAAGCAAAGGAACACAAAGCAGAAGAAACAGCCAGAAGACAGATTTAAACTTGCCTAGCTAAATTCTTGCTATGCTATCAATAGAGAAGGCCTCCCCAATCCCATCTTTCTGGATGTCCCAGAATTAACATGCTGTCTACCTGGAGAGATAAAGGTAGAGACAGGGTCCTGGCTTAGAAGTTAGCTTCTCTAAGCCAGTCTTCGAATGCCTTTATTTATCACATTTATCCAAAAGGACAAATACTTCAGTGTTGGGTGAGAAGTTGTCTGGAGAACGGAGACCTAGGGCCCTGGAGGCCCAATCCCACTCATGCTCCATGAGGTTCAACCCCTTTGTTCCTTGGGGGTGGGGGATGTTTCTTTTTGTCTTCATATGACTATTACTAATGCCCACCCTCAAGCTGGTTTAGCCAGCCACAAACACATCAGTGAATTAGGGGAGCATATGAAGACTTCTTTCACCAGAAGACTCAGACAACATTTTGTTCCCAGGGACATGAAGGAAGCTGAAACAACTGTTATGGAGGACTTAGAGCTTGGTTAGACATCAAAGACACCAAGGTCATCTACTGCATCCCAAGCCATCATCAGCTTTCCTGACTTTTATTTTGCCATTGAACTTGGTTGACTGGAAGAGAGAGTAAGAATGATGAATTGAATTAAATGAGCTACTGTGGTCTAAAAGGGTCTACTGTATACAATGATAAGCCATATAACTTAAGTCCCATCTAAAGTCTTTCCTTTAATAAGAAGCCTTTCTCAACCTGCCTTCACTCTAATGCCTTCCCTCTCCTGATTATTTCAAACTTAGCCAATATATAGCTTGATTGTATATGGTTGTTTGCATGTTGTCTTCCTCTTTATATTATGAGATCCTTGAGAGCAGGACTTACCTTTTATCTTTCTTTGTATACTCAATGTTTAGCACAATGTCTGGCACACAGTAGGTGATTAATAAATGTTTATTGATTGCCTAACCTGGAGTGATAAGATATAAAGAAATAATGAAGGTCTAGAGAAGACTATGGAGTGTTCTTCAATCAACAAGTATTTATTAATACCCAACAATGTAAGACAGTTAGTGCAGTAGCCAGAGGGCTAGTCCTCAGGTCAAGAAAGCATGAGTTCAAATTCAGCCTCAGACATTTCCTAGCAGAGTTTTCCTGGACAAGCCATTTAACTTCTGTTTACCTCAATTCCCTCATCTATATTATTACATTAGCACCTATTTCTGCTGAGTTGTTATGAGAACCAATAAGATAATAATTGTAAAGTGCTTAACATAGTGACTTGGTTATTATTGAAATGTTAGCTACTATTATTATTACTTTGTGCTGAGGATGCACATACAAGGAAGGAAACAAAGAAAACAAACAGGAAAAAAGATGTCTCCGGGGCAGCTGGGTAGCTCAGTGGAGTGAGAGTCAGGCCTAGAGACAAGAGGTCCTAGGTTCAAACCCGGCCTCAGCCACTTCCCAGCTGTGTGACCCTGGGCAAGTCACTTGACCCCCATTGCCCACCCTTACCACTCTTCCACCTATGAGACAATACACCGAAGTACAAGGGTTAAAAAAAAAAAAAAAAAAAGATGCCTCCTAAGGACAGACTGATAAGATTAGCATGGGAAATCTCATGGTCTATAATAGCATGAAAAGCATATGTAAAGGAAATAAGGAATATTTTTTTTTTCATTTTTTATCCTTAACTACTAGGATGAGAAAACCTTCATGGAAATTTGAGTAGGATAATTTTAGGGCAAGTAAAATGTGTCACTTTTCACAGCTGGTAGTAAGTTTATGGAACTCATTACCTCAAGAGGTGGTATAGAAATAAAATACAAATTCGAGATGAGTTTGGACACATTTCTGAATGACAGACCCATAAATGGTCACTTAGAGAACATGGGATCGCTTTGACCTTAAACGTGAGAATTTAGCTGTTAGAGAACCACAAGGAATTACTGTACTTAAACAGGAAGTGGGATGGGGAGGAAGGAAAAAGGTGAATGATTAGATTTTAATTAGCTAAGTCCCTGCTGGAGTTTCCTTTAGCTTTAGGGGTTGGTAGGAATGTGCTAATTGACAGTCAAAGCAGCTGAATGAGATAGCCTCTGCCAATCTTAAAAAAAAAAAGAGGTGTGAAGTCTACTATAAATAAAATTCCTTCAACAATTAAGATAGCAAAACAGTCAATTGGAAAACAAGGAAAGATTCTAGAACAATTGAAAGAGTACTATTTTTGGGGTCAGAAGACTTGGTAAAATTCTAGCTCTGATACTTTGCAGCATAGGATCATAGAATCACAGATTGAAAGGGACCTCAGAAGCTAAATGGTCCACACCTTTCATTTTACAATTGAGAACATTGAGACCTAGAGAGGTTATATAACATGCCCAAAGTCTTATTTTTATGTGACTTTGGGAAAATCACATAAATTTTCTAGAACTTATCTGTAAAGAAAGAAGGTTAGACTAGATGTCCTCTAAGCGGGGAACTCACCTGAAAGACTTCAAGTAGGCAGGACCACATGAAGGAATGGTAAAGAGAAATGCTATTTGAGACCTGATTGTGATATTAAAAAAAAAAAAAAAAAAAAAAAAAAAGGGAGGAACTCTTTGGTACTGGCTATTGGGGGAGACATGATGAAAACTTATCCCAGAATTACTAAAATGAAATCTGGACATAATCTGATGGGTAACTTTGATTATAGGAGAGTAGAATTCAAAGGGGAAAAAATAGGACCCTAAAGACCAGAGATTCATAACCTGGGGTCATCTCTGGATAGAATTCAGGGTGATAATGAAACTGGATGGGAAAATATATATATATACAT
>NW_025390706.1:0-9765 GCF_016433145.1 Gracilinanus agilis | reverse complement strand
TAATTCATCTATCAATTTATTGTATTCTACATCTTGCTTTATATCTATCTTCTTTCTGGTAGACTTACAAAAACACAGAAGGGAATGGGAGTACTTATTTCAATAAATCAGATTTTCTTTATTTCTTAAGAGATCATCTATGATTCAAATTAATTCAATTGAATTAAATGAAATCAACATCCACAAATATTAAATGCTTCCTCCCAGCAAGGAATCTATGAATTATTGTGCAATGGGAGAGACATAAAAGGATAGCTTTATGACCTGCATTCATGTCCTCGCTCTCCATTTTAATATCGGAATCTGGTAAGTCTCTGTGGGTCTCGATTTCCTCTTCTTTGAAATAAGTTGATTGAATTAAATAAGAAAAGTATTCTCAGCTTTAAATATTTCATTCTGTGATTTAAGTCTGTTAAGTTCTCTGAACATTTCTACATCTAAGAAATGAAGATTGTATCATATCAAACGTTTCAGAAGTCACATGTAAGGATCAAGTGACATAATGTAGGTAAAGTGGTTTATACCTTGACAAGCATCACATATACCAGTTATTACCTCAGATATTTTAGCTTTATACAATACTACATTTAGTTTCTATGATTTCTTTTCTCAGCCTCTTTGAATCATTTCATTTCAAATTTTGCCCAGGAACTTCTCTAGATTACAACCTGACCAGGGCCTGTGATAGTTCTTTTCATTGTGTAAACTCTCTCTGTTAACAACTCATTATAGCAAAGCAGTTGAGAGTTCAACTAGGTAGGAATCCAATCCCACATGAAACTGGTACAGTGTTAAAGGTGAATAACACTCTGCTTAGATCTGTTTTCACAAAATGGACTGTTTAGAGAGACAGAATATTTGCCGTCAGCTACATTTCCTCTTTTCTGTGATACAAAATGGAAAGTTGTTTTTTTTTCCTTCCCCCTCTGGGAAGTCATATTTTATAAATGTATAAAGAGGTGTGTATTTGATATTTCAAAATTCAAACAATTCATAGGAAAGCTTGTAATTATAAAGTGGGAACATATTTGGTTTGAAATAACGGGTTCATCTGTAAATAATTTAAAGCAATAGTTTTTTATGAATGCAAAAGGACAAGTACAAGTCATTTTACCTATAATTGATCAATGACAATGACAAATGACAACCACAATTATATGAAATATCAAGTGTTATTAAGTATCTCTCATGTGCCAGCCAGGCACATTGCTAGGTCATAGTGATACTAATACAAAAAGAATGAAAATTCCTGTTGGAATGAATTTATGTTATACTGATGATTTAACAGATATGTAACATATGCATATTTATTGTAATTGTATACATATAGTATAAATTTTAAACTGATAAATAAAATAAAATATATGCAAGATTTTAAGATATAAAGTAGTTTGAAAGGTAGATCACTAGAAGCATGTGGGTTGGGAAATGCTTTGTACTTAGCACCATTTCTTTCATTCAATTCATGCAAAATGTATTTTAAGCACATTCTGTCTTTCTGAAAGCATACAAGGTGCTAGAGAGAGACAAAAATTTAGGTAAAAAAATTCTAGACTTCAAAGAGTTTTTGTTCAAGAAGATTATTCTAGATACATAGGTAGATAGATAGATAGATAGATAGATAGATAGATAGATAGATAGATAGATAGATAGATAGATAGATAGATAGATAAAGGATTAGGTTATAGAATTATACATATTATATAGCATTAAAAGCTAGAGGAGTACTTTTTAAAAAACCCTTCACTTTCTTTCTTAGTAGCAGATCTAATCCTGAAATACTAGGCCCAGGCAAATAGAGATGTAATTTTTCTTAAGGTATAAAACTGAGCAAGTCATCAAAGAATTCCCTATAAAAAAGCATCAAGGTCAAATGGGTTAACAGTGTTTCTATCAAATATTTAAAGAAGGATTAATTCTAATACTTTATAAAATATTTGGGACAATAGGAATTTGGAACAATAGAATGAGGAAGGAATTCTACCAAATTCCTTTTCTGATGCAAATATAGTATTGATACCTTAACTAGAAAGATTGAAAGAAAAAAAGAGAAAGAAAACTACAGGCCAAAATGACTAATGAATATTGATATGAAAATTGTAAATAAAAGAGTAGCAAGGAGATTATAGCAATATATCAGAAAGATCTAACACTATGATCATGTGGGATTCATGCCCAAAAAGTACAGTTCAATATAGGGAATACTATTAGCATGATCCACCATATCAAACACAAAGTCAACAGACAACACAGAAAAATCTTTTGATAAAGTACAAAACCCTTTCCTATTAAAGACACTAGAGAATAGTGTGATAAATGGAATATTCCTCAAAATGATGAAAAGCATCTATCCAAAGCAATTATCAATTATCTGTAAATAGAACCCTTCCCATTAATATCAGAAGTGAAGCAAGGATTATCTATTATCACCACGATTACTCACTACTATACTAGAAATGCTAGCTATAGCGGTAAGAGAAGAAGAGACTGACAGAATTAGAAAAGGCAATGAGAAAATAAAGCAATCACTCCTTGCAGATGATTAAACTTAGAGAATTAAAGAAAATAAACCAAAACAACAAATAATCAAAATAATTAACCTCTTTAGCAAAGTTGTAGGATATAAAATAAATAAACCTCAATCATCAGCATTTACTTGTACTACCAATAAAGCCCAATAGCAAGAGAAAGAAAGAGATATCTATTTAACATAATTGTAGGCAATATGAAATACCTGGGAGTCTACCTGTCAAGGTCACAAAACTATACAAACTCTTTGACTCAGCAATACTAATGCTAGTTTTGTAACCCAAAGAGATTAAACAAAGTAGTAAAGTACCTATTGGTTCAAAAATATTTATAGCAATGCTTTTTGTGGTGACAATATGCTGGAAATTGAAGGGATGCTCTTCAATTAGGAAGGGCTAAGAAGTTGTTGTATAATTGTAATGGGATATTATTTTGCCCTAAGAAAATATAAAGATGATTACACACATGCACAAACACAAACACAAACTGGAAAGACATATGAAGTGATGCAAAGTAAAGAGAGTAGAACCAGAAGAACATTGTACAATGGAACAACAATATTGTATATTAAATTAATAATGTACTATGAACTTTTCTTTCCCTCTCTGTCATCCATCATTCCATCACCAACAGATTCCCCAATTTGTTCAGCCATTCCCCAATTGAAGGGCATCCCCTCATTTTCCAATCTTTTTGCCACCACAAAGAGCATATCTATAAATATTTTTGTACACTTATTTTTCCCAGTTATCTCTTTGGGATACAAACCCAGCAGTGGTATGGCTGGATCAAAGGACAGGCAGTCTTTTAAAGCCCTTTGGGCATGATTTCAAATTGCCTTCCAGAATGGTTGGATCAATTCACAACTCCACTACCAACTCATTATTAGTGTCCCGATTTCACCACATCCCCTCCAACATTTATTACTTTCCTTTGCTGTCATATTAGCCAACCTGCTAGGTGTGAGGTGGTACCCCAGATTTGTTTTGATTTGCATTTCTCTAATTATAAGAGATTTAGAACACTTTTTCATGTACTTATTCATGGTTTTTATTTCCTTATCTGAAAATTGCCTATTCATGTCCCTTGCTCATTTATCAATTGGGGAATGGCTTGATTTTTTGTACAACTGATTAGCTCTTTATAAATTTGAGTAATTAAACTTTTGTTAGAGGTTTCTGTTTTAAAGATTTCCCCCCCAATTTTTTGCTTCCCTTCTAATTTTGCTTGCATTGGTTTTGGTTCTTCAAAACCTTTTTAATTTAATGTAATCAAAATTATTCATTTTACAAAGTGTAATATTTTCTGTCTCTTGCTTGGTCTTATATTCTTTCCTTTCCAATAGATCTGATACTTATACTTTTCTACATTCACCTAATTTATTTAGTTTCTTTCTTTATATTTAAATTATTTACCTATTCTGAATTTATCTTGTGTAAAATGTGAGATGTTGATCTAAACATAATCTCTCCCATACTGTTTTCCAATTTTCCAAGCAGTTTTTGTCAAATACTGGGATTTTGTCCCAAAAGCTGGGATCTTTAGGTTTATCGTACACTATCTTGCTGAGGACATTCACCCCAAGTCTATTCCCTTTATCCTCCCTTCTTTGTCTTCTTCATAAGTGGAGGAGATAGGAAAATGAAGAATGAAATTGGTAATTAACTGCTGCTCCATTTTGAAAGGAATGGTATGATGTAATTAAAGAAAGGTCAAATAGAATCAGAGATAGAAACTTGAAATAACAGTTTGAATTTGTATTTTATTCAATAGGAAATAGGGGTTAATTGAATGTTTCAAATAGGCAAGTGGCATACAAAAACATTTTGATTTAGTTTCATGTTATTTTATTTTTTTACACCCTTAACTTCTGTGTATTGGCTCATAGGTGGAAGAGTGGTAAGGGTGGGCAATGGGGGTCAAGTGACTTGCCCAGGGTCACACAGCTGGGAAGTGTCTGAGGCCAGATTTGAACCTAGGACCTCCACTCTCTAGGCTTCACTCTCAATCCACTGAGCTACCCATCTGCCCCTATAGTTTCATTTTAGATAGGGCATTGTACTATCTATTGATGTTAGAGTAACTCAAAAGGTTTGTTTTTGATAAGCAATTAGATTAGAAATGTGTTGATCTTGTTTTCCCTTCTTTAGTCAATTGTCAATTAAGTGCTGGATTTTGTGGATAAACATTTCATTGCAGTTTCTCCATGTCTCTGACATTATTTTTGTGTGTCTCTGTCTGTATGTCTATCTTTATCTTTCTCTCTCTTCATATAACCCCTTGTCTCTTTCTTTTAGTTTCTCTGTGATTGTCTCTATATATGCATATATGTGAATGCGTGTATATATATATATGTGCATATATATAATATATGTGTGTGTATGTGTGTGTATGTTTTCCTTTTATCCACTTGCTGAGTTATTCTCTGAAACTTCATTTTTGGAAATGAGATGGATTTAGCCATCCTTCATTTTTTGAAATTCACCATACTATCTGAGTTGTCTCCTCACTCTTCACCTGCTGGGAATTTCTTCCTTTGCTGAGATCTTACCTGAAATTTTATTTTAGGGAAGAGTATAAGTATCTTCCCTCCCTTTCAAAACTTTACAACTATTCCTCAGCTGTCATCTCACTCTGCCTTCACAAGCTCCATCTAACATTGGTGAATTTTTCATGTAATCTTCATTTTGGGAGAGTGAACAAACAAAACATTTATCAAAACCAAGACCTGCAAAGGGTTGTAATGGGTTGATTAACTGGGTTTTTGTTGTTGTTGTTGTTGTTGTTTTGGGGGGGCTGGGATTATATCTTACTCAAGAAAACTTACAAAAACATAGTCCCTGAGAGGATGATTTCATTGATTATTACAGTGACAGTAGTGCTTCAGGGTGTTGGGAAGTCAAGTATTTCAAGAATCAATAATCTTGAACACAGCTTATAATAAAAGTATTTTATATTTCTTTCAATTAAAATAATGCTATGTTATTCATTTTTATATCATTTCTTTATTTTTCTTCATTGATATCATTCCTTTCTCTATCTCACTAAACCCTTTCCAAGCATCCAATATCTCCACTCTCTAAGGTATTTTTTGTTGTTTTTGATATTGTTTAGACTTTTTTTCAATCATGTCTGGCTCTGTGATCCCATGTGCATTTTCCTTGACCAAGATTCTGTAGTGGTTTGTCATTTTCTTCTCTCATTTTATAGATGAGGAAACTCAGACAAACAGATTTAAGTGACTTGTCCAGCAACAACTAGCTTGTTAAGTATCTGGAGTTCAGGTTTGAACTCAAGTTTTTCTCACTCAATACCCACCATTCTGTCCATTGTGTTATTTAGCTCCCCCTCAACTGACATATCATTTAAAACAATAGCAAATCTTCTGTCTCTCTAAACAGTGCTTTGTGTAAAAACAGATTTAGGTGGAATGTTGCCATCTTTAACACTCTACCAATTTCTTGTAGAATTGGAATCATACCTAGTTCAACACTCTACTGCTCTTCCCCTTCTGATTCTAGAATTTCTTTTTCCTTGATAATTTCATGGAACATGATATCTAAATTATTTTTTTGATAAAAACTTTCTGGCAGTCCAATTATTTTTATATTGTGTCTCTTTGTTTCATTTTCTAGGTCAATTTTTTTATGATAAAATGGTTCATATTTTCTTCTATCATTTCATTCTTTTGATTTTGCTTTGTTATTATTGTTTTAAGAGCTCATTAGCTTTCCTTTATCCAATTCTAGTTCTTAATAGATTATTTTCTTCCATAAGATTCTGGGTCTCTTTTTCAATTTAGATGATCTTCCTTTCATAATTTTCTTACATTACTTTTTTTTCTCCTAGTTTTTCCTCAGACTCTCTTAATTGGTTTCATTGTCCTTTGAGCTTGAACTGAGGTCTTCTTTGCTCCTATAATAAGCTATCAATAGGTGTGTTCTTTCTCCTTTGTTTGCTTTCTTTTTTTCTGTCTGTCTCTATCTCTGTCTCTGTCTCCATATTTCTGGCTCTCCATCTTTTCTTGCATCATATTACTCACCACCTCACCAATAAAAATTAATTTTATTTTAATTTATGGTGAAATAATTAATTAATATTAATTTTTCTTAGCATATGCTTATTCCTTTGATTTCTTTTTCTTGTCTTAATATAGCTAGTAATTCTACCTCTTTTAATAGTGGTGGCAGCAATCGATAGCCTTACTTACTCTTGATCTGGAAAGGCTTCTATCTTTTCTCCATTATATATAATTCTTGCTTTTGTATTTATATGAGCATTCTTTTTCTGATAAAGTTCCATTCATTCCATATACATCTTTGAGTTTTTTAATATAAAAAGCAATAAATAATAACAACTTTTCAATATCTATTAGCAAAAATATATTTGATAATTTTTAATTACTAAGCTGATTCATCATATTTATAATCTTTCTTGTGTTGAAACAATCTTGAATTCAACGTCTAAATTGAATATGGTAATTACATTTTATCTATTGTATATTGTTATGTCTACTTGCAAATATTGTATTTAATTTTCATGTAAAAGTTCATTTTTGATTGATAAGTAGAGATATAAAGTATATGGAATGAAGAGAACCAGGGAGTGCAAGGGAAACTCTCAGAATCCTGGGGTAGAATTCTGAGGAAATAACTGCCATTGAGGAGTTGGGTTTGAACTCTGGAGAAGGAAACATCTCCGAAACCCAGCTCTTGCATCCTATTGAGCTTCAACATTTTCCTGAGAGAAAACAGCCATTCCAGAACATCTTTTAGTCTCATACTCTGATTTGACACCTGAAGAAGTCTCAAACGAGAATTACCAGTGTCAGTGACTGTACTGCTCAATTGCTTTGGTGAGCCTTCGCTCACTGGAGTGACTTGTTCAAGTCTGGCATCTATTCTGACTCCATGACTAATCTGCAGTTTCTCACAAAGGCTTTATCATTGTGGGTTTATTATAGGTAGTTAGAATAGATGGGGAATTTGATACAGAGAGGAAGTTAGTATAGCCTCAACTTTGCTGAGGGCTGAAGAGACCCTTTGTAGGGTCATTGGGTGGGGTTGGGGAGAGTAAGACAGTTTCTTTAAGCATAGGGAAATCTCAGCCCACATACCTTTACTGTATTCTATCCTAAACAACCTTTTTTTTTTTTTTTTTTTATAATAAACCTGTTATCTTATATGTGAATTCAGAGTTGTTTCAAATGGCCTAAGACAGAGAGCAGCCATCTTGCTCTCTGAACTTGAGAAGATCATCAGCCCAGTCTGGGTTAAGTAAAACCCCAGTCACCCATCTTTATTTACCATCTTTCAGGATATGGGCATGTAGTTTCTTTCTCTTTAGGTGTCAAGATCATATTCATATCATAGGAAGATGTTGTAAAGTGTTTCTTTCCCTATTATTACAAACAGTTAATGTAGCATTGGAATTAATCATTCTATGAATATTTGGCAAAATTCACCTTCTTATAAATCTGGCTCTGAAGGGTTTTTTCTTCTCTGCTTGGGAGATAAAATATGGCTTAATTTTTTATTTTTGTATAGTAATATTTTATTTTAACAATTTCTTCTTTTGTTAAGGTAGATATTTTATAGTTTTAAGTATCAATTTACATTCACTAAGTAAGAGGTTTTTGATATAATATATTTGGGTAAAATAAACAGGAATCTGATTTCAATGATATAATTTTTTTCCTAAGTGTATCTAGTCTGAACTACTATATCCTATTGGGTGGGTGGGGAAGGAAATACAGATATTATTAGGAATTAAAGAAATGAAAAACCTGCCTGTAACTAACTTAGTCCTGAGTTTCTGATTCTCTATGTGACTTAAGATACATACATTAAGGCTATAAAGAAATTAACATATTTGCAAAATATTATAAAGGGATTAAGAAATTAAAAAAAAACCTGGATCCCATAGCAGCTTTGCAGACACCTAAAGTCTCTCTGGGTTCTGCACAGTGAGCCTGGCCCCACCAAACCAAAAAAGCAATTGATGAGAGATGGGGGTCTTACTAAATGTGAATTACAATAGCCTCCTCATTGTTATTGCTTTTATCTTCAAAACCTGGATACGTGGTTGGCCCTATATTGCCTGAATAATTGTCAAAACATGGTTTAAGTATCATTATGACATGGAGCTCTGTGAATTTGATTTGAGGAAGCAATTATGCAAATATTATTATTGTTTTCCTATTATTTGCACTTTTAAAATAATTAAAAATTACTACTTAATAAATCACGGTGCAATTTAACATCAACTCCTAAGTGACATGTACATATATGTTAAAATATAGTCAACTTATTGTAAAAAGTTAAAATTGGTTCAATTCTAAAATGAATTGACATGAATAATACATTATACAACCTGTGATATTGTGGGAAGTGAGTCATCTTTCTATGAAAACTCCCAAAGAATACAGATATCCTATATGAATTTATAGTTAACTTAAGTCATGTTTTTTTTAAATGTATGGTCATAAAAACAGAATTATAGATCCTTCTCAGTTATGTAACAACAAATTTTTAAAAAGTGTGGCCTATATTCTGAACATTCATTCCCTGAAAAAGACCTATACAAGATTCTTCAAAGGTAGAAGCTGTTCTTAGTGCTAAGAATAACTTTTCTCCTTCATGAAAGAGTAAGTTATATTTAAAAGTTCTACGTCATAGTTTTTTATTAATACTTATATATACTCTATAGCACAATGGCTAAAAATAATGACTAAATACAGCTTTTTAGATTTACTAAAAGCAAATTGTTATTTTTAGAAAATGAGGCTATCAGCGCAAGTCTTCAAGTAAAATAATCTCATGTTTTCCTAATTTCAATTTTTTACTTGAATCATTTTAATTTATTCTCCTTAACAAAATGATCATTGATAAAAATTGGTCTCACTTATTATCAAATTACAAATGTACAAGATTAAGTGTACTCTAGTCATATCATGTGTTTCTATAAATTAGTTAATTGAAAATTTTGCTAAAGGGAAGTTCTTTGTTTAGCAAAGTACATGGCACTTAGTAAAAGTTTAATAAATGCTTATTGAGATTAGGAAGAAAAAAAATGAAGAATCAGTTTTTTAATCTGACATTGAGGATCTTCAATCTACTAATTCAATATGAAATTTATAATTAATATTGAAAACTTAGTTATGTATGAGTGGTAAGATAAGAAAATGGCAGGTAAAATTAATCCAATGAATGTAAACTATTTAGAAATAAAGATTAC
>NW_025390705.1:0-8432 GCF_016433145.1 Gracilinanus agilis | reverse complement strand
GGAAGGAAGGAAGGAAGGAAAGGAAGAAGGGAGGGAAGGAAGGATGGAAGGAAAGGAAGAAGGGAGGGAAGGAAAGGAGGGAGGGAGAAAGGATGGAAGGAAGGAAAGAAGGAAGTAAAGCAAGGAGGGAGAGAAGGAAAGGAGGGAGGGAGGAAGAGGGAAGGAAGGAGAGAGGGAAGGAGGGAGAGAAGGAAAGAGAAAGAGGAGGGAGGAAGAAAGCATCCATGCCGGTTTTGACATTAGACCTCTAGTTATGGGATTACATTGGTAGAGTACGAAACCCCCTGCTGAGGACATTCCCAGCACTGTTACAGACAGCACCTGTGCTGCCAGTGAAATCTTGGACAATTCCCTAAGATGGCAAGACCTCGGTTATTGGGAAGTCTTTTGTGTAGAATAACGATTCCTTCCGCGGTTCTGGAATTTTAGGATAAAGAACAGGCGACAAGGAATGAAGCTGTGCTTTCCTTGGCATAAGGAACTCCCTAGCGAGGAAGCCCTCTCCACCAGGCTGGGTGGGCACCTTGTCTTCTATCTAGCACCTTAGAGAGCGGCCTGGGGCACTAAGAGATTGTGTCATCCAGGGGGATGCTCAGAAGCTGGTCATGAATTCAGGCCTGCCTGATTCTGAAGCCAAATCTCCATCCCCACCCCATGCGGCTACCCTAATGCTACAACAAAACAAACCCCCACGTGCCCTTGACCCACTGCACCCCCGGAGAGCGTCCCTCTCTTCCTCCTTCCCTCCACTAACAAAGCACAAAAATCGCCCTCGTCCCCTGCCTCCCGGTCCTCACTCGAGGCTCCCCTCCCGCCATCTCCTCTCTCAGCACTCTGCCTTCTGTCCCGGCTGTCTGGCTCCCTCCAAAGTCACAAATGGCCGTGTCACTTCTCTCCCCAAAAGCTCGTTTTTCTCTTGTGCCCATTCCTTTCTGCCGCCTCCCCAGAGCAGACCCAGGGCGCCCCTCCTGTCACTCCCTGCCCGCAGACCCCACCTGCAAAGGACCATGGACTTTGCCCCAAGACCTCTCCAGAGTCAATGGCCAGCCCCAAAGTGGCTGTACTAATTTGGTCATTTGAACTGGGCCAAGTGGACCGTTATTCGGCCTTTAAACTTTTCCTCTTGTTTTCCTGAGGAGAGCGCCTCCATCGGGCCCCAGATGGCTCAGTCCAGCTCTGGCTGGGGCAGCTGCTGTTGGAGCCAATGTGGACTCGTCCCCACTTTGGAGAGATCTGCGACCCCGGAGTGCAGAGCCCCCAGAAGAGCTGGCAGGGCTGTGCCCAGCGTCAGCCCCCAAAGATGCCCGTCCCAGGTACAGCTGCCTTAGGAGCGGGGTTTGCATTTGCTAGAACAAGGACTCTGGGGGCTTTATGTGGGGGTCTGGGGTCAGCTCTGGCTCCCCTAGACACAGGAGCCACCCCGTGGAAGCGGGCTCTCTGGGGTGCTCCTGCCTGGGGCCTGCAGCTAACAAAGATTCGGTGTCCTATTTAGGTGTCTGCTTGCGGGAGGAGATTCCTTGAATGCTGGGCCTTTCCCAGAGGACTCCTCCAGCGCAGGAGCTGGCAGGGCTCTGGCGTGGCTTCTGTGGCGGCTGATCACAACAGCGATGCTGGGGGGGGGGGGCGGTCCACGGCCCTTGGAGACATGATCTCACATGAGCCTGACAATGACCCTGGGAAGGAAAGGTGGCAGGTGTGCTACAGAGGGAGCCACTGAGGCTTCGAGGGGGAGGTGACTAGCCTGAGGTCACACGGTGATAAAGCAGCAGATCCAGGATTCCTGGCTACATCCCTGTTTGTCTGGGACAAGGCCCGGGGCACCCTTCAGGACGGGCAGTTACTTGGTGCCATGCCAGGATCACAGCTGGAGGCCAGAGAGTAGGAAGCCAAAGGAGCTGGGGGTGCTGGGACAGGAGAAGGGAAGATCCTGCCAGAAGCAAAAAGTCCCCAAGTCACTGGGAAAGGAGGCGGAGGCTGTCCAGCCAGAGAGGCAGCTCCATGAGGGCGGCTGGATTTTACAGATCAGGAGCCTGAAGCCTCAGGCGGAAGGTCTGGTCCAGGATCGCCCAGATGGCCCACAGTGCTGGGCGGCTTCTATCCGGACACAGGCTCTCCTCTATCCCCTCCCCGCCCCGCCTCCACACCTGGGGCTTTTTCTTGATTCCATGAAGGGTCCAGGCTTCAGAACCAGGGGGTGCCTCGGACCCCGGTGCCTGCCCCCCAGCCCAGCTATGAAGGACTGAAACTTGGGGATCCCAGCCAGTCCAGGCACAAAACACTCTGGAGCTCAGGGGTCACCCTTAGGTGCTGATCAGTCCGTCAATAAACATTTGCTAGGGCTCCCTTCTGTGCCTGGCTCTGTGCCAAGGCCAGGGACACAAAAAGAGACACACGACGGTCCCTGCCCTCCAGGAGCCCCCAATCTGAAGAGGAAGAGGCGGTACAGGTAGGATAAATGGGAGGTAATGGGTCAAGGAAGGCTTCCTGGAGGGGATGGACTTTAGCTCTCCTTTATGCCTTGTGTACTCCCTCCTTACCGGCCCATGTGCAGTTTTGCACCTCAAAGTGCCAGCCTTGGTCTTAGGCCAGAGCTACAGGAAGCGACTCTGTCCCAGAAGAGATGGCACAAAGAGATTGGGGATCCCGGCACCTCTCGTAGGCAGCCTGGTGGCCCCTCTGCCCCTCTGGATTCTTCTGGAAAGTCTTCTGCTCCCTCCCTCCCTCTCACTGCCAAATATTCCCTCAGTCTTCAAAGGCAGCCGCTTTAATGGAATGAATAATGTTTTCTCTTTGGGGGGGCCTCGCCGTCTCGCCTCACACCCATCTGGAGCGGCAATGCCGAGCAGGGCTGCAGTTCATTAAGCATCTTGGGAAATTATTCAGCACGAACAGGAGTTGAAGGAAGGCTGGAGCGCGACAATTGATTTTGCAGTGTTTATTTATATTCTCCCATATGGGCACATTTCACATTTCTGTCTATGTGGCTTTGGGGAAGGCCGAGGCGCAGGACTATCTGCGAATCCAGGGAGGAAGAAGGCGCTTCTACCCCGGCCTTCCTCGGCTTAGCAAGACTCAGCATATGGCCAAACACACCTTTTACCACCAAGACTTCACTAGAGGAAGGAAATGAAGGATTTCCTCCCCCAGCATGACTTTAGGGGGCCAGGCCCATGTCTCAGCGGTTCTCCTGACTTGGGAAGGGCCTTGCGGGCTTGTAGAGTCATCCCTCTGTGATCCTTTCCTGTCCTAAATCAGTGACCCACACTGGCCACTGGTGGGAGTCTCCTGGGCTGCCCTCCTGCCAAGGAGTCTCTCGGGGAATGGGCTCCCTCCCAGAGAAAGGCAGCTCAAGTAGAAAAGAAGCCTATCTTCCAATTGCACTGACATCTGCCTCACTGCTTCCACGAACAGCTGCTCCTGCCTCTGATTCTGGAGGTCAAGCAGGACCGGCACCTTTCTCTTTCTGAACATTGTGTCTCTTTTCCTGGAGTCAGAGTAGCCTGCAATATCCCATCACTGATTCCCATCTTAGCTCACTACCATTCCCAGATTTTTTTTAATAAAATTCTCTTTCTGGCTTCCTTTGCCTTCTAAGGATGAAGTTGATTGTTTGAGCCTAAGCATATGAATTTACATTGATCCAATTCAATCCAAGAAATAGGCATTAAATGTCTGCTCTGTGCAGGCCTTGTGTTAAGTGCTGGAGACAATAAGATGTCCTGCTCTCTGACATTTCCCTGAGTAGCTGAAGACAATTTACAGGGGAAACTCAGACCAACTCTCTTCTTGCCATTCCGCTGCCCATGAGGGCTGGAAGCACCGAGCAAACCTCTCCATCCATGACAACAGTCTTGTACAAACACTCAGGCTTGAGCCCTGGGTTACACACAGAGAAGTAGGGATGTAGCGAGTAATATCAAATAAACAGAATATAATGACAAGAAAGGGGAAGAAATGTAGTCAAAGAATGCCCAGAGAAGTTGAGGCAGGAGAAGACACTTTTCTATGACAAAAGCAGGGAAGTGACACAGGAATTTGTGATATTTGAGAAGCCTTCTAGGAAGCTAGGAGGTAGAAAGGCAGAGTTGAAGATGGCACACATGCCTTGCTTGGGAAATGGCCCAAGTGAATGCATGGAGGAGGGGGAGGACATATAGAATTTGAGGACAGAATATCTAGTGTGGCTGGAATGTGTCATGCTTTAAGGGTCTTCCTGTGTAATAAGAATGGGAAAGTACACTGGAAATAGATGCCTTCCCTTTGAAGATTGCATTTATCCTAGACACATCAGGGAGCGTATGAAGGCTTTTGAGCATAGGAATGACCTGGGTGGACTTTTGCTTTATAAAGATCATTTGGCAGCTCTATGGAGAATATACTGGAATGAGGAGAGATTAGAAGTGAGGAGACCAATTTGAAGGCTATGACAAGAGTCCAAGGGAGAGGAGAAGAAGGTCTGAACTCGGAGGTGACCATGTGAGTGGCAAGGAGATGAATGACATGAATAGAGTGAAAGATTGAAGGAGAAGCCAGAAGACTTGGTGGTGAATTAGGCATGAGGGAAAAGGGAAGGAGAGGTATGAGAGGGATGACTCTGAGATTACTAAGTGGTATTCTGAGCAAGTCATCCCGAGATGATAACTGAGAAGATGGAGTCCTCCACAGGAGCAAGGAAAGTGAGAGGAGGGAATGATTAAGATGGGAAGTTCTGCTGGGCACAAGTTGACCTGAGGTCTCAGGATAGAGATGTCCAGTAAACAGTTAGACATATAAGACTGGAATTCAGGAAGGAAATTGGGTCTGGATTACAGGTTTGAGAGTCCTCCTCCTAGGAATGATAATCCAACCCACAGGACCAGATATCCTTCCTGTGCCTTTCTCCTAAAATCTGGACTTTAATGGCTACATCACCCAAAAGTTCTTGTCACTTCTACATGAGCAAAAATGTTCTCCCTTGGGGTCAGAATTGCAATCTTTGTCCTTTTGAAAAATGAAATGACACTGAAGGCAAAGCATGAGTGGAGCAGCAGCCATTTTTTTTAACCCCTCACCTTCCATCTTGGAATCAATACTGTGTATTAGTTCCAAGGCAGAAGAGACGTAAGGGCTAGGCAGTGGGGATTAAGGGACTTGCCCAGGGTCACACAGCTGTGAAGTGTCGGGCCAGATTTGAACCTAGGACCTCCCATCTCTAGGCTTGGTTCTCAATCCACTGAGATATCCAGCTGCCCCTAGCAGCCCTGTTTTTGACAGAAAGCTTTCAAAGGCCAGACTCTCCCTCTCTCTGTTTCTTCTATCTCATTCTTTAGAAGAAGGTCCATTCTTTCAGAGCCACTTTCCAGAAAAAATCCCTGGATTACTGCTCCTGACCTAACCTTGGTGCTGTTGGTCTATTTAAGACAACCGAAGTCACATTTGATTTCTGCCTTTCTCCATGGGCATCGGCTCTTATAAAAGAGCAGTCTTCTATACTGTTATTTTTTTCTCCCACCTCCCACCATTTTCACTGAGTAGGAACTGGACCATTCTCTCTTCTGGTCATTGCCTCCCAGTTTCCTGACTTCCTTCAACTCATCTTGAATTAAAAAGCCTTTCCCTTACATCCTCCCTAATTGCAATTTCTTCCCTCTGAGATTCTCTCTCCTTTATCTCCTCTGTCTCATGTTTGAACCCAGATGTTTGCATGTTGCCTTCCCCATTTGACTATGAGCTTCTTGAGGAAGCCTTGTTTGGACTTGGTGGGGGGCTTTGATTTGCTGCCTCAACCAACACTCAGCAGAATGTCTGGCACATAGTAGTTGGTTAATAAGTGCTCACTGACTGACATATTTTCCAAAGCTGTGCCCCATCATTTCTGTGCCATCTCATTGGGCACATAGAGGGAAGGAATTTGCCCCTTCTCCTTCCCTTAGTCCGGTGGTTCCCAAACTTTTTTGGCCTACCGCCCCCTTTCCAGAAAAAAATATTACTTAGCCCCCTGGAAATTAATTTTTTTTAAATTTTAATAGCAATTAATAGGAAAGATAAATGCACCTGTGGCCATCACCACTCCCCCCTGGATCGCTGCAGCACCCACCAGGGGGCGGTGGTGCCCACTTTGGGAATCACTGCCTTAGTCAAATCTGAAAGACTTCAGACAAATATTTTTATCTGCTTATGTTAATTCTTTTATATCCTTGATCACGCCAGAAATTCCAATCCCATGCTGAGAAACCAGGCTCGCAGCCAGCTCTTCCTTCCCTTGATCTGTCTCTCTTTTCTGAATCCTCTCCCTTCCGTCAGTAGGATCCACAGGGCAGGTAAACAGTTTTGATAATCAGCCAGAAATCCAAAAGAGAGATGGGAGGCAGTGTGTGCTGGCCAGTTAGAACACCACCAACACCATCCCCACCATTTTCCTTCAGGTTGTAGTGGGTACAGACCAGGTCCCTGAGCCCAAGAGTTTTGGGAATAGCAGCATCCTTTGAACACAAGACCCACTTCCAGGACTTTCCTATGAGAGAAGTCTCTGTAGAAGGAAACTGCCTTCCTGAGCACCATTGTCCTGCTTCCACAACTGTGAAAGGGAATTCTTTATCTTAACTTAATCTATCAAGTACTTGGGGTGCTCCACCCTTTTAACTCAATCAGTCAGGAACCTGAGTATCCTTTTAATAAAAGTTCACATCCTCAGAAGACGGGAGGTGGATCCCACTGGGCAGTGTCAGGCAAATTAAGAAACTTGGATTGGTTCCTGAGATGTGATAGACCAGCCCACAGTGAAAGGAAGGAGACACCAGAGAAAACTGCTTATAAAAAGGCCAACTGAAGGCATTCGCATTCATTCTACTGCCTTGGTGGCTCTTGACTTCTGTGTTGGTGTCTCTGCATTGGATTTCATTCTGTCTTGGTGGCTCTTGCTGAAGAGACTACTGTGACTCCTGGTTGGAGATCGGGACCTGAGGGGCCTTTGTGGAAGTTGAGCTGGATTTCTTCAGATCAGCAATTATAGGGTATTTAGCCAGGCAGTGTGTTCTACCTCCTTCCTACATTTCCCCCTTTGCTGTCTCTACCTTGCCATAATAAAGCTACTAATCAGCTTCGTGACTTAAAGAGTTAATTTTATAAATGGCGACCACAATAATTCTTTTTTTTTAACCATTATTATCTTTGTCAAACCAAAATTGTAATTGTTACACAACCATCATCCAAGGAAGCAACTCCTTAGAGGAGGAACCAGCCATCCCTCCAACTGCCAACCAACTGCACCCCCCTGGGCAGCCAAGCCAGCCTAGCTGAAGCAACAGGGCACCCTCAGGGAAGCCGAATGTGCCAGGCAAGCCAAACTACCAGCACCACCTTCTCCACTATCTCACCTCAGATCCTGTTGAAGACAACCCAAACCCAGAACCCATGGAAGAGGCATACTTCCATCCCAGGGTCCTGAGACTTCATCCTGGGGAGGGCAGCCTGGCAGGGGCTGCAGCTATGGCCACAACCACTGAACCCCAGGAAGAGGAAGTCCTGATCACCAGCCCCAGACCTTGCCCAGTGGCTCCACGTCAGGAACTGCTATGACTTTGCCAGTGGAAATGACATGAAAGAAGAAGCCTGAGCATCTGCTCTGCCATGACACCCCCAGGACCCCAGGACCTTTCCTCTGATCTGCGGTGGAGGCCTTCCCTCTGCGGTGGAGGCCTGCCCCTCGCAGGCAGAGCCTATCTCACTTTTCTTTGGCGGCTCAGTACTTAGCACAGTGCAGTGAATAATATTTATTTAAATAAATAAATGCTTTCATTCATTCATTCAGCAGAAGTGACGAAAACATATTTCTGCCCCCCCCCCCCCCCCCGGCCCTCCGCACTTTGTAATCAGCCGAGACCCACCGTCGATTCCTTCCTTTGATGGATGTCGGCACCAGAAGGGCCATCGATTTCTCAGCTGTCGGTATCGGGCCCACAAACAGCTGCCGCCCTAACAGATGACTTCTCTCCTTTGGCTCTCTGTGGACCCACATCATTCCCTGGTCCTGCTGTCGTGTGTAGGAGTCCCGTTCCCCGACCTTGGCAGAAACACGGACATAACACGTTCTCCGAGACTGGCCACAAGATGTCCCTGGTCCGTGTCGGAGAGGGACGGGGCCTCCAGCCTCTCTTTGTCTTGATGGCTTGATGGTGTCTGGGAGAGACGACGCCTAGAGTTGGCTCCTCATGCCTTCAGGCAACGGGTCTGTGGAGAGCTCTACAAAAAGTGACCCTTCCCCATACTCTCTGCAAGGAGTCCCCCCAGCGTGTGCCTGGGGCCCTCTGGCACCTCCCTGCGCCCCACTTTCTAGGGGGCAGATGAGCTGCCAAATGATTGACTCCCAAGGACTTTCTTCCAGACTCGCAGGGGATGGGGATTCCATCATAAAATCAGAAAAGGAATGTTTGCTAAATGGCATCGCCCTGGGA
>NW_025390704.1:0-7642 GCF_016433145.1 Gracilinanus agilis | reverse complement strand
TTCTTGGTGTCCCCTACTATTCCCCCCCTCTTTCCCACCCCCATGTCTTCTTAGACCATTTAGTATTCTGTCCTCTCCCTATGAATTATTCTTCTGTTTGCTATAATAGTGCATATTATAATAGTGTATAGAGTTCACTACAGAGAATTATACATAGCATTTCTCCACCTAGTAATACAGATAATTAGATCTTATTTATACTCTTAAAGAGTCAAGCTTAAAAGACTATGAGTTTTCTTTCTTTTCCCTCTGTTTCTTATTTACCTTTTCATCTTTCTCTTGATATTTGTGGTTGAGTGTCAAATTTTCCATTTAGTCCCAGTCTCTTTTGTGCAAAAACTTGGAATTCTTCAATTTTGTTGAATGCCCATACTTTCCCCTGAAAGTATATGGTTAGTTTCACTGGGTAGTTGATTCGTGGCTGAAGGCCCAGCTCTCTTGCCTTTCTGAATATTGTATTCCAAGCCTTGCGGTCTTTTAGTGTTGAGGCTGCCAGATCCTGTGTGATCCTTATTGGTGCTTCTTGATATTTGAATTGTCTCTTTCTGGCTTCTTGTAAGATTTTTTCTTTAACTTGAAAGCTCTTCAATTTCGCTATTATATTTCTGGGTGTTGTCTTTTCTGGGTCCAGTGTAGAGGGTGTTCTATGGATCCTTTCAATGTCTATATTGCCCTCTTGTTGTAGAACTTCAGGGCAATTTTGCTGAATAATTTCTTTAAGTATAGAGTCCAAGTTTCTATTAATTTCTGCCTTTTCTGGAAGACCAATGATTCTCAAGTTGTCTCTTCTTGACCGGTTTTCTTGGTCTGTCACTCTCTCATTGAGATATTTCATGTTTCCTTCTATTTTATCAGTCTTTTGACTTTGTTTTATTTGTTCTTGTTGTCTTGAGAGGTCATTGGTTTCTAAATGTTCGATTCTAGCCTTTAAGAACTGGTTTTCGGCTTTAATGTTTTGGTTTTCGGCTTTAATGTTTTGGTTTTTGGCTATAATTTTTTGGTTTTCCTTTTCAATCTGGTCATTTTTGGTCTTCAGTTGACTTGTCTCACTTTCCATTTGCGAAATTCTGCCTTTTAAACTGTTATTTTCTTGCCAGATTTCTTCCATCTTCCTCAGCATTTCATTTTTAAACTCTTCCATAGCTTGTGACCAGCTTTCATTTTTTGGGGGAGGTTTGGATTTTTGTTTTCCCTCCTCTGTTGTCTGGATTTTCTCTGTGTAGAAGTTGTCCAGTATTCCAGAGTTTCTCTTGATAGTCTTTTTCTTCTGGACTTCCTTATTGCTGGCCATTGTTAGCCCCGCCCCTTTTCAGCTTTGTCTTTGCACTCAGGGTCTACCTGCGCCTTGCAAGCTCCCAGGGGCTCCGGTCTCCTTGTCCTTGGGGTCAGGCCTCCTGGTAGTTCCCGGTCTGCCCCTCTTCCCGAGGTTCCTTCAGCAGTCTTTGGGGCTGCTTCCACTGCCGAGCTCCAGTCCTCACTGGGTCCTCACTGGAGGTCCAAGCCTGGGCTGGAGATAGTTATCCAAGCCTAGGGCACTGCCTTTGCCTGCGCAGATGCTCTTAGGGCACTGCCTTCACCCAGGCAGAAGGTAGTGAAAGTCCATGGGCTGGAAATCTTTATTCACACCTGAGGCAATGCCTTCAGCACTTGGGAAATGCTGTGTTTTAGGGGCCTTTGTCCTGGCCTGAGGCGGTGCCTTCACCCACGTGGATGCTGGGGGGAAAGTCAGTGCGTGCCCCTAGCCACTTGGGGTCCCTAGTCTTGCAGCACACAGGTACAAGCCCTGGGGCTGCCAGTGATTATCTGGTTGCCCCAGTCCTGTTTTCACACTTGTGCGTTGGCCTTGTGTGAGGTGTGTGGTGTGGGGGGGGGTGAGGAAGGGGCTTCTTCCTATCGGGTTTTAGTGAGAGCTATTTCACCCCTTTATAGCGTGGAAATGCCCCGATTCTGCGTACCTTCAAAGCTGCGCCCTGTTGTGGGTTTCCTTCATTTGTCTGGACTCGTTTTTATTTCCCCTTGAGGAGTCCTGTATGCTTCGGTCAGGAGAGATCAAGCAGCTGCTCCTTACTCTGCCACCATCTTAACCGGAAGTTCGAGGATTAGACTATTGACTAATATGTAATTATAAAATCTTGAACTCTTGGACATTATCTCCCAGAATCCTTTTTCCTTTGTGCATATAGCATCTTCACATAATGTTTATGTTTTCTGGAAGCTCTTGTTTTGTCTCTTTCTTGCAACCATGGATGGGTTAGCACCCTTTTTATTCTAGCTTTTTATTTTAGTTATTATTAATAAATCTTATTTAAAAATTGGGGATATTTGGATATTAATTTTTAATCATACAATTGGTAGAAGAAAATAATATATAAAAAGTCTGGAAATGGACTCAGCATACATCTTATGAAAAGCTTTAAACATCAAATGGAAATTATATTTGTTCTCAAATGTACCAAGAAGCCACCATGTTTGATGGATTAGTGAAGTAACTGATACAGTCGTAGTTGTGCTTTAGGAAAAACCCTTTTGGTGTCTATAAAGATGATGGAATGGGAAGAGACTTGGAGTAAGGAGACCACATGGAAGATTATTGCAGTAGATGAGTGAAGAGGTAATGAAGACCTGAACTAAGGCAATATCTTTGTAAAAGGAGGGAAAGAGACATATTCAAGAAGCTATGTGGAGAGAGGAATGATAAGATTTGGCAACTAAGTCGATACATGAAATGAATGAGGAGTCAAGGGTGACACCAAGAAGATTTGAACCTGGGTAACTGGAAAGATGATAGTATTGTCAGTAGTAATAAAGAAGTTTGAAGGAAGGACGGGGTGAAAGATAATGTTTTGAGCATGTTATATTTATGATGATTGGGGGATATCCACTTCTGAATTTCCAGGATGTAGTTCTGAAATGAAACTAGGGCTCAGGAGAATCACTAAGGCTGGATATATAGAGATCCAAGAATCATCTGCAGAGAGTTGATAATTGGCCCCATGGGAACTGACGTGGCTGCCAAGTGAGAGACTATTGAAAAAGAAAAAAAAAAGAGAGAGGGAAGTGGGCCCAACAAATAGTATTGATATAATATGGATCATAAGCAAGGAAACAAGTCTGAGGATTAGTCAGACTGGAAGGATGAAAACTGAGAGAACAGGGTCAAGAAAACCTAAAGAGGAAAGATTATTAAAGAGGATAGTCACAATGTCAAATGCTTCAGAGAAGTCAAGAAGGATGAAAACTAAGAAAAGGCCCCTGAATTTGTCAAATATGATCACTGCCGATTTGTGGACAGCAATATCTTTTGGATGACAAGACTAGATTGCATAGAGTTTAGAAAGGATGTGTGAAGAGAGGAAATGAAGCTCCAAGTGTAAAAAGCTTTTTTCGAGGAATTTAGCTAAGAAAGAAAAGATAAATATAGGACAACAGCTAGTGGGAATAAAAGGATTGGGTGATTTTTTTTTAAGATGGGGAAGATTTAGGGATATTTATAGAGATCTGAGAAGGAACCAGCAGGGAAGGAAATAGCAGATAGGGAAAATTTGAGGATTAGAAGGGAGGGATGATAGGGCAGATAAGAGTAATTTCCTGGAGAAAATATGAAGGGGTGAAAATAAGAGTGTATGTAGAAAGGTTGGCCTTAGTGAGAAGAAAGGATACCTCTTCATTAGAAACTTTAGTACAGTAGAAGATAGTAGAAATTGTATGAGGAAGATGTGAGGAAAGGAGAAGGGGAGAATAGGGAGCAATTTTCTCAGCAAAAAAATTAAGAGAATTCCTCACCTAAGCAGATGGCATGGGGCCATTAATAGCTTGAAGAGAGAAAAGCAGTTTAGAAACACACCTTTCCCCCAATAACCAAGACAGAGAACCCAGAAAGACAAAGTAACTTAAATTTCCATCTGATTTTCATGGTAATCTGATACCTGATTTATTTTGGCTTTCTTTCCCTCTTTGTTCTTTTTCTCCCCTTGCTCTTCCTCTTCCTTTGTCTTTTAAAAGCATTTTCTTTCTATTATTGACAAAGATCTATAACCAGAAAATTACCATCTAATTGGTGACATTTATGTTATGTGAGAACAAGTTATCTGATGGCCTGGAAGCCTGTTATGCAAGTAGTCCAAGGTTCAAATGGAAGTCAACAGCAGACTTTTCCCTGATATAAAATAGAAAAGTATATTAATGGAAGTTACTCAGTTTTAACCTGAGAACTACCTAACCCTAACAACAGAGATTCCTAAAGGAGAAGACTTGGATCATTTTTTAGACTATTTGCACACTATTCGCAATCGACAAAATAAAGCAGAGTGCTGAGGTAATTTAGACAAACCAAAGAATTTCTGCCTTAAAATTAACATGTGGGCTGATGAAGTTATTAAGACAAATGTATTCTTTTTACTTTTGCTCCCTTTTAGTAGATGGTTGGCTATGATTATCAGAGGAGAAAATTTTTTTGGAGGATGGCAAAAATAATAGGTGATTAATTCACTCATCAACAATGAGCAAAGAAGTATGAAAAGGGTTTTTTCACTTTCATAAAACAGAATGGTTCTTTTCATTTTCTCCTTCTCTCACTGAGTCTCTGCAACCTTAAGAGATTAATGGGGGAATGGATAGAAGGGAGAGGAATCTTATAGGATTACAAAACTAGAGTCCAATCTCCTTTTTTGATAGATGAGAGAGAGAAAGTAACTTGTTCAAAATCATATAGGCAGTAAATAATTCAGCCAGAATTTCAAACCAGGTCTTTTGATACCAAATTAAGTTCAATATACTAGATATTTACTAAGGATCTTCTATGTGCCAGGTATTGTATGTAAGCTCAGGGAGTACAAAAAGAGACAAAAGACAATCTCTGTCCTTGAAGAGCTTATCATCCAATAATATAGTCCACATGAAAACAAATACATGCAATACAAGCTACATATAGGATAAATAGGAAATAATAAACAGAGGGAAGGCACTCGAATTAAGAGGGGATACAGACTTCCTGTATAAGAAGGCAAGATTTTAGTTGGGACTTTAAGGAAGGCAGAGAGATCCATAGTCAGGGCAGAGGAGGGAGATATCCCAGGCATGCTAAGAGAGAAAATGCCCAGAGCAAAGATGTGGAGTATCCCTGGATCCAAGAATATGTATTGAGAAGTAATGTATAAGAAGACTGGAAAAGTAGGAAGTGGCTAGCTTTTTTTTTAACCATGTTGCTTTTATTTTCTCTGCAAAACCTAAGGAGGGGAAATATAGAAATAAATAGATTAACTACCAAACATTCCATTTAATTATTCTATATAAAGTCTAAGGGCCCTAAGTTTTCTTTAGCATGGCAGAAAATGCTCACCAAATTTTCAAAATAACAGTCTACCCTACACCTTACCTTGTGTTATTGGATGGAGCCTCAGTGTCCCATCAAGTTCAGCAGTCACTGAGTTCAGTAGTTCACAGAATAAAAGTGCCACATTTTATTATCGATTCTATATAGTTTAGTATTATTTATCACCACTCAACAATATAGAATGCCAAAAATTTTCTAAGTACCATCTCTATTGGGGTTTGATAGGAAGAAAACTGATGCTCTAGTCATAGATCCTGGATTAGAATTCTGTGTCTATGATTAGATTTTGGGTGACTGGACAAGAAAATTCCCTTCTCTGTGTCTTAATATCCTCATCATTGTGAAATGAAGGAGCAAAAAAAGGTATCTTTTATGCTTCCTTACAACTTCAAATCTGTGACTCTATGATCCTATGGGATATAAATAAGGCAGAAATAAAGATGTTCTAACAATCTCATTAAATGATGCTACATACCACTTTGAGGATCTGATAATTAGAATTCAGTTCAGTTCAGAAAGAATGATCAGTCATTGTCAACCACTAGAAAGTTCTGCAGGAATTCAGGAAAAAGAAAAAGGGAACTCATCTCTTCCAAAAAAGGCCACTATTTCTTTCTGAGAAAAAAAAATCATGTCTGTGGCTCTAATCTCCTGCTGTCCAGCAGTCATTAGCAGTAGAGTCTTCAGTCACTCCCTTTCTGAGAAACTCATGACATTTTTATCCCTGCAAAATCAAGGACAATGAGTCCTCTACTTCATTGCATTGAGAGGGACATTTTTCTGCTTTGAATCACAGACATGGAATTTTTATGCAGAGAAAACAGAGCTGGGTGATCGATGTCAAATTAACTCATCTAATATCATTGAGTCAAAGTGTGGTTTGGCACTGGCTGCACTGGCTTTGACGAGGTCCTAGCAGCTAAGATTTGTCTTGCATTGTTACAAAGCAATGAAACAAGTACATATTTTTCTGCTACTGTAAAAACTCTGTTGCCAAATGTTTAACTATTTGCATAGATTTTGGCTTTTTCTTTTTTAAACTAGACCTAAGATCTAATCAATATATGGAAGTATTATATGTTAAAGTTATTATCACAGAGACAATTAGCAGAACAGTTATTCTCAACAGTGATTTCTTAACAGCCATTCTCCAATTATTCATGGGATATACACACAACGTGAAAGGACACAGATCCTTGTCATCTAAATGTTCTAACAGATTAAAGGAATCACATACATATTTATTTTATATGTATTTATATGTGTACATTTTCTCCTCCTATCAAATGTATGTCCTTTGAGGGCGGAAATTGGTTAATTTATTGTCTCTATCCCCACTGCCTGACACAGAGTGGGTGCTAAATAAGTATTTATTGATTGATTGTTTCCTTGGGGATAAAGTTGTTTCCTCTTTTTTTTAAATGTTCCTGAAGTGATCTATTCATATGAGCGCATGGATGTATCAGTTGACATAAAAACAGGATGTACCCATAGATGAGGAAATACTGGTGATTTACTAGCCAACTGACTAAGAACAAGAAAAACTGAGAAGGAAGCAAAGTGCATAACTAATCTCCAAAAGCCTATGAGTCGGGTATATAGACTATTTTATGTAAAATGTCACAGAAAAAAAATAAAAACAACTCTAAAATACAATAACCAGTATTTCATACAGGGACCAAGAAATAATTCTGTCCACATTGGTTTAGCATTTGTATTCCATGTTGTAGGAGACATTGAAAAATGAAATTGAGTCTATAAAAACTCAATGATTTCTAAGGCCCCTTTTAACTCTAAAATCCTTCAAAGAAACTGATGTAAAAAATGAAAAAAAAAATGGAACCTTAGAGGAAAATCCTTAAGAAGATAGGATTATTTACGTTGGAGCAGTGATAGTGAAGGATGACTTAATGTCACATTTTAAGACTTCAGCCAGGGTGAGTATAATGACACGAACTGTAGATCAGTTATCAGAGGGTAGGAACAGTTTTTGGCTTTTCTTTGTTTCCCTAGTACTTATTACATTGCCTGTACCATAGTACTCCAAAAAATGAGTGCTGGGGCAGATAGGTGAATAGAAAGCCAGGAGGTCTTGGGTTCAAATGTGGCTTCACACACTTCTTAGTTGTGTGACTCTGGGCAAGTCACTTAACCCCAATTGCTTAGCCCTTACCACTCTTCTTCCTTGGAACCAATACTTAGTATTGCTTAGATGGAAGGTAAGGGTCTTTTTTTTTTTTAGAAAAGAGAGAAAGATAGACAAAGAGACAGAAGGAGAGGGAGATGGGGATGGAGATGGAGATGGGGAGA
>NW_025390703.1:0-4132 GCF_016433145.1 Gracilinanus agilis | reverse complement strand
AGAGAGAGACAGAGAGAGAACCCTGTAAGATTAAAATGGAGAATTCTGATCCCATTAAATGGTTTGCGCAGATCGAACCAACGCAGCCACGTTCGAGGGAAAGCAGAGAGTCGGGAGAGTCTCTCCGAAAAGGTCTCCCGTCTCAGCTAACTGGAGGACGGAGTCCAAGTCGAGTCAGCGCGATGGAGCAATGGACGAAGGCCCCGAGCGGGCAGTCTGGGGACGACGGCGTCCCGGCCGCTTGCCGCTCTGTGAGGAGGCGCTCGAGACCCTGAGCAGAGAAATGCCGATGAAGACCAGCCCGGAGAGGCCGACCCTCGCCCGGCGCTCGCCTCAGGCCCGGCCACAGCTCGGTGGGTGCCGAGGGGGGCGAAGGGAAAAGAGCTTCTCCGTCCTAAGGTACTTCTAGCATTTCCCCTTCGGAGAGCGGGTCCAGCCTGGGCCGTCGGATGAGGAGGAGGATGCAGGCTGGTCCTGGGTTCCAGGCTGGCCGGCGCTGACTGAGACAGCAGGCGAGGGGTCACAACCAAAGAGGAGACCGTGGCCGGGCGCGCAGTGACGGCGCTGCTGCTGGGTGGGGAGCGGCGCGCGGGCCCGGGGAGGGAGGCGTTCTCAGCCGGAGGAGGCCGCAGGGACCATGTCTGTGGGCCGACCGTCGGCCTGCTCTAGCGTGCGGCCGGGGGACGTGTCGGAAGCCAGAACAGAACCAAAAGCAAACGTGTTTTTTACGAAGAGCCTCGCCCAGGGCCCCGCGGCTCCCCGGGCCTCTGGGCAGTGACCCTGGCGGGCCGCCCTCTTCCTCCAGGCTGTGGAGGTCTCCATCTCCTTCTCGCCCCCGCCGAGGCCGGCCAGAGCCCGGCGCTCTCCCTCTCCTGCTGCCTCCGGGATCAAGTTTATCTCTAATTCAATTCCCCCCTCTCCCCCTCCCCCGAGTCCCTCAGAGCCCGGAATCCCGGCAGCATGGCGGCCTCTTGGGCCCTCCCCACCCTCCGGCCACTCATCCCACTGTGGCCTCAACGATGCCTCCCACAAGCCCCTCGTGCCTGTCTGAACGCCTCCACCGGCCCTCATTTCCTCCTCGATGGCTTCAGAAGCTCGAAGGGCCCGAGAGCACAGGCAGGGCAGGGAGGGACGGCCGGGGCCGAGGGTCCACTTGAGAGGCCTCCCCGAGTGGTCCCCAAGCCAGGCCGCGGCAGGCGACGTGTCTGAGCCCGCGTGGAGTTCCCAGACTAAGTCGACGGCTCTGTGTTCAAGGCGGGGCCCCAGGTGGGACTCGGATCAAGAGCTCGGGGTGCTCTCGGGCCCCTCGACCCTCGCCTCGCCGCTTCCCAGGGAGGGTTCGGGCACGCCAGGCCCCGCCGCCCGCCGGCCCGGGGTCCTTCCCCTCTCGCCAAGGAGGAGGCCCCATCTGACCAGGGCTTGGGGAGGCGCCCTTCTGGCCTTCCCCGGAGGCTGTGCCAACAGGGTGTCCAGGACAAGTCCCCGAGGGCCAGAGCAGGCCGGGTCACGCCACGAGAAGCCAGGCGGATCGGAAGGGGACGGCGTTTCAGACGGCGGCAGAGAACCACGAGCAGCGGGAAGAGACTTCGAGAAAGAGCCGCCCGAGCAGCCAAATGGGAAG
This sequence comes from Gracilinanus agilis, assembly GCF_016433145.1. NCBI lineage: Eukaryota > Metazoa > Chordata > Mammalia > Didelphimorphia > Didelphidae > Gracilinanus > Gracilinanus agilis. The sequence goes on along the minus strand of NW_025390703.1, from coordinate 2,511 downwards.
CACTCAGGAAGTGCCTCCCCTGGGCGCCGCCGGGCAGCCACCGGGCTCGGCCTATTCTGCCAGGACGATCCTACCGTAAGGGGGAGAGCAGCGGCCTTTCACGGCCGGGCCCAGGAGGAAGGACAGGCGAGGCTGCAGAAGCGAAGGTCGGCCCGAAGCCCTGCCAGGTCCAAGGGGGGGATTCCGGCGCCCGCTCTGGCCAGTTCCGGAGGGGCCGGGCTGAAAACGCTCCCCTGGCCAGACACACAAAAAGGAGCCTCGGCCTGGGGCTGCTCCCGGGGGCACCGCCACGAAGAAGGCCTGCCCCGACGGGCTTCAGACAAGGCCTATTCCTTGGTGGTGGCTTTGGAAGGGGCACAGTCCTGGGCACAGAGACCCGGCACGAGGGGAGTCGAACCCCCTGACGTACAAGCACACGACGGAGAAAGACTGTGCCAGACACAGACCCGGGGAAGCAGAGGGGCTCCCTGGGAGCGGCTGCTTTTAGCCGGCTCGGACGCCTCCCCCCAAGTTCCCGGGGCCCCCCGGCTCAGCATCCCATCTGAAGAAGCCCGTTAGCTCTTTATTCAGTTACGAGCCGCGCCCGGACCCTCGGCTTGCCCACCCGAGACCCAGCACCGGCCTCCTCGGGCCCTCACGGACGGTGCCGACGACGGGTCCGTAGCTGAGCCGAGGCCGGCCTTGCTGGGCTCCCCCACGCCCCCTCCTCTCTCCTGCCCCCTCACTGCCCGCTGCCGGGGTCCCCAGGGTTCTGGAGTGCCCTGGCTAGAGGCCGGGGGGGCGGGGCCACTCCTCGGGGCAACAGGAGCCTCCCCCAGAGGGGCGGGCCTAACCTCCGACTTGACCGGGTGGAGCGGCCGGCGGCCTGGGCAGGCAGGAGAGCCCGTGACCCCCTGTGCTCCCGAGGCCCGAGTCACGGCTGCTCTGCCCGGGCCGCCGGGGGCCCACAAGCTCCTCGTGCTCATCCTGTCTAGCGGGCTCAAACCCGGCTCCTCTCCTGGGTCCAATTGGGCCTGCCCCCGAGGGGGGCCCTTCCTCCTCCTCCGACACAACCAACTGCCCAGAAAGCCCGGCCGGCCACCCGCCCTCGCAGCCGGCGGCCTTTGCCCTCATTGAACGGGCAGGGACGGCCCAGCAGGCCCCAGTGGCCTCGGCCAAGAGCCCAGCGAGAAGTCGGAGAAGTGCGGCCCGTCCCCGTGTCTTGGGGGGCTCCCTGGCCCATCCCCCCACCCCCTGCTCCTGGACGTGCCGGCGGGCTGCTCCCCAGAGTCCAAAGAGCCCAGGTCAGACACAGTTCTGGGGGGAGGGTGAGAGCGGGCCGGGGCTCCCGCCGCCCTCTGCCCAGGCAGGCCAGGCCGAGCCACCTTCCAGGGAGGCGGAGGGGCACTCCCTCTCCGGGGGGCCGGGTCACGGCGGCCCAGGGGCCACCCCCGGCAGCTGCCCACCTCACGAGGTTTAACACTCGGCTCTCCGGGGAAAAAGGGCTGGGCAGGAGCCGGCTGAAGTTAGTGCCCGTTTCCTCCAGGGCGGCGGTGGGAGGGCCCACACTGGGAGGGTAGCCAGCGCCCAGGGGGCAGGGCGGCGCCAGGGGGTGCTCGCCCACGGGGGGATGGGCCAGGCTTGCTCCAAGCAGCACAGAGAACCCCAGCGCCCCCCAACTCAGAAGGAGCCCCACGTTCTCCCCCTGACTCGAGCCCTGGTGGGGCGACCCTGGGCGAGTCACCTCGCTGGGTCCGTCTCTGTCTCCTCGTCCGTAGGGCCCGGGGCCTGCCACGATGGCCGGGACGGGGCTCCGGCCACGGCCCGAGGGGTCACGGGCGGCCACCGGACAGTCTCCGGGCCGGGCAGGGAGGCGCCACGCGGTGCCCATTTTACAGACGAGGAAACAGGCGCCCCGAGAGCCTCCCGGCCGGACGCAGAGCCGACACTCCCCACGGGCGGCCCGGAGCCTGCAGGAGCCCCAGCCTGGGGCTCGTCCCGATGGGCTCGGCTCCGCTCAGCCCCGCGCCGGGGCCCCCTCGGGGTCAGCCCGGCCCGGCCTCACCTGGTAGCCTTCCGTCTTCTTCTGGCACCACTTCAGCAGGGCGTTCCTCTTGGAGCCTCCGTACTCTCGGGCCAGGGCCGACAGCGGGTCCTTCCTTTCCTCCCTGGGGGGCGGGGGGGGGCAGAGGGGACCCTCATTCGCCTGGGGGCGCCGGGACCTTCCGCACCCAGACCCTCTGGCCCGGCAGCCGCCCAGCCTCCGCCTCGGGCTCTGGGCCTCGGGCACAGGCCGTACCTGATCCGGCTCCGGGCCGTGGGGGTGACGGACGCGGTCGGGGAGGGGTGCGGGAGCTGCGGGGAGGCGGGCCCCATGGCCATGAGGGAGGCCGCCGCCGGGCCGTCCGACGCCGTCATGTCCCGCTTGACGTCCTCACTGCTCCGACGAGAAGGTGCTGACCGTGGGGAGGAGGAAGCTGCTGGCGCGAGGAGCGGCCGGAGAGGAGCCCCCCCAGCTCTGCCCCCCCGGCC
>NW_025390702.1:0-6661 GCF_016433145.1 Gracilinanus agilis | reverse complement strand
CAGATGGTATGATGATCTACTTAAAAAATCCTAGAGAATCAACTAAGAAGCTTGTAGAAATAATCAACAACTTTAGCAAAGTTGCAGGATACAAAATAAATGCACATAAATCATCAGCATTTCTATACATTTCCAACACACTAGAGCAGCAAGAAGTAGAAAGAGAAACACCATTTAAAATCACCCTAGACAATATAAAATACTTAGGAATTTATCTACCAAAACAAACACAGCAATTATATGAAAACAACTACAAAACACTTTCTAAACAAATAAAACTGGATCTAAACAATTGGAAAGCCATTGATTGCTCATGGGTAGGACGAGCTAACATAATAAAAATGACAATTCTACCCAAATTAATTTACCTATTTAATGCCATGCCTATCAAGCTACCAAAAAACTTCTTTACTGAATCAGAAAAAAACTATAACAAATTTCATTTGGAATAACAAAAGATCAAGAATTTCAAGGGAAATAATGAAAAAAAAATGTGAAGGAAGGGGGCCTAGCAGTACCAGATATTAAACTATACTATAAAGCAGCAGTTACCAAAACAATATGGTACTGGCTAAGAGACAGAGAGGAGGATCAGTGGAATAGACTTGGGATAAATGATATCAGCAAGACAGTGTATGATAAACCCAAAGAGCCCAACTTTTGGGACATGAATCCACTATTTGACAAAAACTGCTGGGAAATTTGGAAAACAATATGGGAGAGATTAGGTTTAGATCAACATCTCACACCCTACACCAAGATAAATTCAGAATGGGTGAATTACTTTAATATAAAGAGGGAAACTCTAAATAAGTTAAGTGAACACAGAATAGTATACTTGTCAGATCTCTAGGAAAGGAAAGACTTTAAAACCAAGCAAAAGTTAGAGAAAATTACAAAATGTAAATTAAACGGTTTTGATTATATTAAACTAAAAAGCTTTTGTACAAACAAAAACAATGTAGTCAAAATCAGAAGGGAAACAACAAATTGGGAAAAAATCTTTATAACGAAAAACTCTGACAGGGGTCTAATCACTCAAATATACAAGGAGTTAAAGCAATTGTATAAAAAATCAAGCCATTCCCCAATTGATAAATGGGCAAGAGACATGAATAGGCAATTTTCAGGTAAAGAAATCAAAAGTATCAATAAGCACATGAGAAAGTGTTCTAAATCTCTAATAATTAGAGAAATGCAAATCAAAACAACTCTGAGGTATCACCTCACACCTAGCAGATTGGCTAAAATGAAAGAAGGGGAAAGTAATGAATGCTGGAGGGGATGTGGCAAAATTGGGACATTAATGCATTGCTGGTGGAGGTGTGAACTGATCCAGCCATTCTGGCTGGCAATTTGGAATCATGCTCAAAGGGCTATAAAAGAATGCCTGCCCTTTGATCCAGCCATACTATTGTTGGGTTTGTACCCCAAAGAGATCATAGATAAACAGACTTGTAGGAAAATATTTATAGCTGCGCTTTTTGTGGTGGCAACAAACTGGAAAAGGAAGGTATGTCCTTCAATTGGGGAATGGCTGAACAAACTGTGGTATATGCTGGTGATGGAATACTATTGTGCTAAAAGGAATAATAAACTGGAGGAGTTCTAGGCAAACTGGAGAGACCTCCGGGAACTGATGCAGAGCGAAAGGAGTAGAGCCAGAAGAACACTGTACACAGAGACTCATATAATGTGGTAAAATTGAATGTAATGGACCTCTGTACCAGCAGCAATACAATGACCCAGGACAATTCTGAGGGATTTATGGTAAAGATGCTACCCACATTCAGAGGAAGGACTGCAGAAGAGGAAACATATAAGGAAAACAACTGTTTGAACACATGGGTCGGGGTGGACATGATTGAGGGTGTGGACTCGAAACTACCACACCAATGCAACTACCAACAATTTGGAAATAGGTCTTGATCAAGGACACATGACAAAACTAGTGGAAATGTGCATCGGCCATGGGTGGGGGAAGTGCGGGGGGTGAAGGGGAAAGTAGGAGCATGAATCATGTAACTATGTTAAAAATGAATATTAATAAATATTTAAATTTAAAAAAAATTGAATGTAATGGACTTCTGTACTAGCAGCAATGCAATGACCCAGGACAATTCTGAGGGATTTATGGTAAAGAAAGCTACCCACATTCAGAGGAAGTACTACAGGAGTGGAAACAGAAGAACAACATCTCTTTGAACACACGGTTTGAGGCAGACATGATTGGGGATGTAGACCTGAAACTACCAACAAATGCAACTATCAACAATTTGGAAATAAGTCTTGATCAATGACACATGTTAAAACCAGTGGAAATACACATCTGCCATGGAGGGGGAGGGGTAGTCGCGGGGGGGGGGTGTGAAGGGGGAAGTAAGAGCATGAATTATGTAATCATGTTAACTTTTCAAAAAAATAAATATTAATAAATGTTTAAAAAAAAAGATTAAAAAAAAAGACTCTCTGGTTGCCAAGTGAGAAACGGTAACTCCAGGAAATGACTTTCCTAAAATCCTACTTCTTCCAGGTATAGAATTTAAACTTCAAAAATTCCTTTTTAATTTTCTTTTTTGCCTGATACTTGTTTAGCTAAGCCTTACTTACAAAGGAAATATATCCTAGGACTAAAACATCTGGATCGTTGAATAAACTGTTAGGTTAGCCCATTGATGCTGGGCAGTGTGTCTCAGGAATAAAGATGTCTTTAGGACACTAACAGCGCTGGAAGCTTTTTTTAGAAAATGTGAGGCAATGAGGCATAGTGGACAGAGTACAGGACCTGTAGTAGATGGACCTGAGTTCAAATTTGACCTCAGACACCTTCTAGTTGTGTGACCCTGGGCAAGTCACTTAATCCTTATTGCCTAATGCTTGCCAATCTTCTGTCTTAGAAATGATACTAGGATAGAAGGTAAGGTGGTTGTTTTTTTTTTTTTAAAGTGGGGCAAATTAGGACAAGAAATATGGTGGCCAGGGCCTCAAGTCTATGAGAAACAAAAATTGGGTGAAGGAACAGTGCACGTTTATCTTAAAAAAGAAACAGGAGTGGTAGGGGCCAAGGGGAGGAGAAGATAATGGCTATGTTCAAATATTTGAAGGGTTAAAATGTGGAATGTGGATTAATCTTATCTGTTTGTGCCTAGAAGAGTGATGAAGTAATTAGTGGAAGCTCATTGCAAAGAATTAATTTAGACTTGACATTAGAAAAAACATCTTATGAGGATAGTTATCCAAAAATGGAATGAATAAGCTGCCTTAGGTAGAAATGTTTTCTGCCTATTTGGAGGGGTTCAAGCAAGGCCTGGCTGGCCACTTGGGTAGGATTTCCTCTCTGAATGTAGACTAGAGGACCCTTGAGGTCCCTTTCAACTTTAAATCTCTGTGATCCTATGATTCTACGAATCAGAAATGTTTGACAAAAAAAGAAGTGGCCCTTGAGAGAGATTTCTCAAAACTGAAAGTGACTCAAGAATAAGGCAGAAAGATAATGGAAGTGGGCAACTCAATAGAGAAGACAGCTCAGGAAACAGCTATACAGTGGTTACAGAGTCAGACTTAGAGACCTGAAGTCAAATGTGACCTCAGACATTTCCTAGGTATATGAACATAGGCAAGTTACTTAACCCGCATTGCCTAGCCCTTACCTCACTTCTGCCTTAGAACATTTACATAGAATAGATTCTAAGATAGAAATTTACAATTTAAAAAAAAGAAATAGCTATAGAACTAAAGGTAGCAGATGCTCTTGGTGGCTCTGCTCCCTCCCCTAAGGGTTGTCTGAATGAGATGGGTCACTGAGGCAATAGGGAAGCCGGGAAATACACGTGGACTTGGCTTCCTGATATCTCTGAGAGTCTTCCTCCTTTATCCCTGAGAAGTGCTAATCAGGGCTGGGGACGATACAGAGAGGGGAGAGGAAGGTAGAGGCAGACAAGACACGAAGGCACAGAGACCGATGGACAAAGACAGAGACAAAGAAGAGGACACATACACACCCAGAGAAGATGAGAATAAAGGAGAGGTGAAGAGGGAGGAGGAGGAGGAGGAAGGGAAGAGGAGAGGAGAGACATTGAGGTATTCACCTGTTAGTCATGCTGATCCCAGAGAAAAGGTGGCACGAGTTTCAGCTGCCTTTCAGGCCACTGTGGCAATTGCCTAGCTGTGGTGATAGAGAAGGGGAAATCACCATGAGGGATAAGATCTACATTTTTAGCAAAGAGAGATAAGCTGCAAGGCAGGATCACAGGAGCTGGGACTGCTAGGAACAGTCCTGTCTGAAGCAGAAGCAGAGTCTGGGATGTCTAGAACTACCTGCTTCTGAGAGCTGTCTCAGCTGGGGAGACGAATCCTGAACAGATCCCCTCACTCCATCCCCACTCTATGATGCCTTCCTAGATCCAACCAGTAGAGGCTCCTAACCCCTGAAAAGTGGTCCCAGAAGGAAAGCTCTTTCCTCTAATACTTTTAGCACCTGAGGAATGCAGGAAGGGTAGGTAATAGGAGGAGGTTTCCATTTCAGGAAATGGTCAGAGTCATCGCTGATTGCTTGTATTATAATAATAAATATGGAAGGTCATGAATGAGAAAAGGAGGCACCAGACAGCGGATAGAAACTTGCAAATAGAGATGAGAGATTTCACTGTTTTAGAGAACATTTATTTATTTATATTTAATATATATTTATTATATATTATATTGATTTATATTTAATATATTTATTATATAATATTAATTTATGCATTTATTATGTATTTACTTAATATTTAATTTTAATTAACAAATTAAATAAAATAAAATCATCACATAAATATTATATTTATATATTTATTTTTTTGGAGTATATTCTATAGTAAACTTTAGATAATTTGGAAGCCAGGCTGGCAAGAGCTTTCTTCTTGCCCAGGATTCCTTTCAAACCTTGATATCTTGTTTCCTGTAGGTCTGCAGAAAGCATAAACACCAACCTGTTATGGGCTCTCCTTTGCTGCTGCGGCACCTTATATCTCCTGGGGAAATCAGAAATGCTCATATTGCCTGTAGCCACCATCACCTATGGGAGGAGCTGAGGGAGAAAGACTGGTCATAGCTCTGTGGCACCATGAATTCATCCCTGGAGTCAGGAAGACCCTGAGTTCAAATATGGCCTCAGATACTGACTAACTCTGTGATCTTATTTGGCTCAATTTTCTTACCTGTAAAATGGAGATAATAACACCTTGGTAAAAATAAAATAAAGTAACCATTGGAAAAAAATAATACCACCTACTTCCCAAAGTTATTGTGAAGCTCAAAGGAGATAATAACTGTAAAACTCTTGGCGCATTGCCTGGAACGTAGTAAGTACTACATGAAAATAACTGTAATTTCTATTGTGAAGATAAGGGGTCAGGTTTATATTTAGTGTTGGAGTTATATTTAATTTTGGAAAGGTCCAAGATGAAGGAAGAATATGCAAAGGTGCAGAGGCAGGAGATGGATTACTCTTTGAGGAATAGTGAAAAAGGCCAATCAAGCTATCAAGGTAGGTTGGAGTCAGGTTGTCAAAGGCTTTAAGTAGTTACCTACTGAGAGTCAGAGACAGGATTTGAACCCAGGACTTCCTATATGCATGTCTGACACTTTTTCTACTCTATTTCTTCCATTTTTTTACTCTATTTTTTCTCCAGTTATTTCCTACTCTATTCTTTGGTATTAAAGGATAGGGAAGGCCAACATCTCTCTTGTTGTTCACTGATCTTTCCTGGTGCCTAGAGAAAAAAATGTACAGGAATACAAAGGTCTTCACGCAATGGTAGGGCCAAGCAGAGCACAAGCCTTTATTAAGAATCAGGCACTGGTGCTAACTACTTTACAAATATTTTCTCATTTGATCCCCACAATAACCCTGAGAGCTGTTATTATCCCCATTTTATAGCTGAGGAAACGGATGCAAACAGAGGCTTAGTGACTTGCCCAGGGCCACATGGCTAGTGAAGGTCTAAGGTTAGATTTGAACCTGGGTCTTCCTAACCTCAGGTCTAACTCTCCATCCACTGCACAGCCTCACTGCCTCCCAAGGGGAACTGTCTAGTGGAAGGCAAGTGGGGAGAAGAGGAATACGAGGGTCCCAGCAGCTGCCACCCATTGTTTTCAATAGAATGGGAAATACAGCAATTTGGAATTTCCCTTCCCCAGCTCAGTATCCTATTGCTTATCCAGGACTGAATTCTTTGATTGCCAGACGTTGGAATTTCTCTCCTTCTAGTCTCTCTAGATTTGCTTACGTTCCTGGTTTTGAGCTGATTTCCTTTTTAGAAACCGATCTCGCCTCTTGGGTCCATTTATCTCTCTCATTCACATTCCTGGTTACTACCTTGGCTTTGGCCTGTCACTCACTGCTGCTGCCTGGCCCAGGTCCACATCCTTGCCATATGACCTATCAGATCATGGTTTACATTTCTGCCCCTGTTATCACCCCACATTTGGCCCTGAAACTTTGCTCTTTTCTTCAGGATCCTAGGAAATGGTCTTCCTGTACCCCAGAGTTGGCAGGGTGAAACAGTCAATAGTAAAGGGGAAGGAAAAAAAAACCAAACATTTATTAAATGTGTCCTTTGTGTCAAGCATTGTGCTAAGTACTTTATAAATTATAAAATAAAAATAAAATAAATTATAA
>NW_025390701.1:0-3661 GCF_016433145.1 Gracilinanus agilis | reverse complement strand
AATATTACCTCTTAATGCTCTCTTCCTCTCCTTCTTATAATAGTATTCATCCCCTCCCCTTCCCATGCCCTCTTTGTGTATAAGAGGATATCCTGTTTTTCTTATTCATTCAAGTTTCTCTTGGTGTTCTCTACTATTCACCCCCCCCCTTTCCCACCCACCCCCTCATCATCTTAGACCATTTAGTACTCCAACCTCTCCCTGTGAATAATTCTTCTAATTACTATAATAGTGAATACTATAATAGTGAATAGAGTTCACTACTTTTCTCCATATAGGAATACAAATAATTAGATCTTATTGAAGCCCTTAAAGAGGCAGATTTAAAAATAAGTGTTCTTTTTTTCTTTCTCCTCTGTTTCTTATTTACCTTTTCATGTTTCTCTTGGTTTTTGTGGTTGGATATTGAACTTTCCATTTAGTCCTGGTCTTTTTCTGTGCAAATACTTGGGAATCTTCTATCTTGTTGAATGCCCATGCTTTCCCCTGGAAGTATATAGTCAGTTTTGATGGGTAAGTAATCCTTGGTTATAGACCCAGTTCTCTTGCCTTTCTCAATATCATATTCCAAGCCTTGCGGTCTTGTAGTGTGGAGGCTGCCAGATCCTGTGTGATCCTGATTGGTGCTCTTTGATATCTGAATTGTCTCTTTCTGGCTTCTTGTAATATTTTTTCTTTTTCCTTGGAAGCTCTTGAATTTGGCTATTATATTCTTGGGGGTTGTCTTTTCAGGGTTTAGTGTAGATGACGATCTATGGATCCTTTCAATGTCTATATTGCCCTCTTGTAGAACTTCAGGGCAGTTTTGTTGAATAATTTCCTTTAGTATGGAGTCCAAATTTCTATTAATTTCTGCTTTTTCAGGAAGACCAATGATTCTCACATTATCTCTTCTAGACTTGTTTTCTTGATCTGTCAATTTCTCAGTGAGATATTTCATGTTTCCTTCTATTTTATCAGTCTTTTGACTTTGCTTTATTCTTGTTGTCTTGAGCGATCATTGGCTTCTACTTGCCCAATTCTTGTTTTTAGAGACTGGTTTTCTGCTATATTCTTTTGATTTTCCTTTTCGATTTGGTCTATCCTGTTTTCCAGCTGTTTGATTTTAGTCTCCAATTTGCTCATCAATTCTTTTGATTTGGGGGCATCTTTTTCTAATTTCCCAATTCTAGCCTTTGGAGACTGGTTTTCGACTATAATCTTGGTTTTCCTTTTGAATCTGGTCTATTTGGTTCTTCAAGGCTTCTAGCTGGTCATTTCTGGTCTTCATTTTGCTTATCAATTCATTTGATTTCTGAGCCTCACTTTCTAATTGCGAAATTCTGCCTTTTAAACTGTTATTTTCTTGCCAGTTCTTTACCATCTTTCTCATAATCTCAGATTTGAACTCTTCAAGAGCTTGTGACCAGTATTCATTATTTTGGGAAGGTTTGGATATGATTACTTGTTTGTTCTCCTCTGTTTGCTCTGTTGTCTGGATTTTTTCTGTGTAAAAGTTGTCGAGTGTTAAAGATTTCTTCTTGATCTTTTTCTTCTGGGGTTCTTGTCTCTGGCTTGCCATTGTTAGCCCAGCGCCCTCTCAGCTTTATCCTCATGCCCAGGGTCTGTCTGTGCTCTTTGGGCTCCTGAGGTCTCAGGTCTAGTTGTCCTCAGGGTCAAGCCTTCTGGTGGTCCCCTTGCTTGTTCCTCTGCCCAAAGCTCCTTTAACAGTCTCAGGGCGCTGCTTCCAGAGTCATGCACCCCTCTGCACTGGGTCCCCACCCACGGTCTGCGCCTACGCCCAGAATCCGTGTCTGTAGCTGCGACTGTGCCTGTGCTCAACGTCTGTGTTCAAAGTCCATGCGTTCTTTAGCCTCTTGGGGTCTTAAGTCTTGCTGCTCTCAGGAACAGGCCCTGGAGCTGCCAATGACTTAATGGGTGCCCCAAATTTGCTCTAACTCTTGTGTGCTGGCTTTGGCCCTGTAGGTGGTGTGTATAGGAGGGTGCTCAGCTTGCGTTTTAGTAGAGCTATTTCACCCCTTTATAGCTTGGAAATGCCCCGATTCCACGTACCTTCAATGCTGTGCCCTGTTGTAGTAGGGTCCCTTTGTTCATCTGGATTTGTTTTTATGTCCCCTTGAGGAGTCCTATATGTTTTGGTTAGGAGAGGTTAAGCAGCTGCTTTTTACTCTGCTGCCATCTTAACCCGGAACTATAGAGTGATCTTTTAAAGACTAACCAAATCATATACTCATATAAACAAGTGATAAGTCATGTTTTTCTTCTGCATTTCTTTTCTCACAGTTCTTTCTCTGGATGTGGATAGCATTCTTTCTCATAAGTCCCTCAGGATTGCATTGCTGGATCATTGCATTGCTGCTAGTAGTAAAGTCCATTACATTGGAGAGTTCTGCAGTGTTTCACTTCCTGTGTACAATGTTCTCTTGGTTCTGCTCATTTCACTCTGCATCAGTTCATGGAGGTTCTTCCAGTTCATGTAGAAATCCTCAGGTTCATCATTCCATACAGCAAAATAGTATTCCATCACCATCATATACCACAATTTTTTCAGCCATTCTGTAATCAAGGGACTCCCTCTCATTTTCCACTTTTTTTGCCACCGTTAAAGAGTGTGGCTATGAATATTTTTGTACAACCCTTTTTTATTTCTCCTTGGGATAATTGCTGCATCTAAGAGGGTACATTCTTTTAAAGCTCTTTGGGCATAATTCCAAATTGCCCTCCAGGAAGATTGCATCAATTCTCAACTCCACCTGCAATGCATTAGTGTCCTGATTTTGCTATATCCCCTCGAACATTTTTTATTGTCCTTTATGTTATATTGGCCAATCTGCTAGGTATGAGGTGGTATCTCAGATTTGTTTTGATTTGCATTTCTTTAATCAGGAGGAATTTAGAACACTTTTTCATGTGATTATTGATAGTTTTTATTTTATCATCTGAAAACTGCCTATTCCTGGCCCTTGACCATTTGTCATTTGGGGAGTGGCTTGATTTCTTTTACATTTGACTTGGTTCCTTATAAATTTGAGAAATTAGACCTGTGTCAAGAGATTTTTGTTCTTATTGTCCCTTATGAGAGACATTCCTCTTGTCTCTAGGACAATGTTTCCTTATCCCAAGAATAGCTTTTTCTCCTCTTTGTTTCTTTCAAACTTCAGGGCTCAGCTCAAGCACTGTCCTTCCTGTCCCCCCAATTATTTCAGATATATTTTGGACCTATTTATATTTGTAGGAGAATGGACAAATGAACAATAAAGCACTTAGGAAGTACTTACTGTCCCAGGTTCACTGATAAGTACTCAGGATAAAAATATGATCAAATCTACTAATGGGGAAAATTCACCCAAAGATAAACTTGGAAGGGAATGCAGAATATACTTATGGAGACTAGGTCTGGAAAGATAGTAGAGATGTCAGAAGAGCCTGGTTTGGGATCAGATAAAGTGCAGAGACCTTAAGGGCCCAGTCCAAGGAGTTCTTTTGAAATTGGTTTATGGAGGTAGAGGGAGAACTTGATGATTATTGTTAGGTCTGGCTATTCAGCTTGTTAAGGAAGTCCAGTTCTCCAAGTGTGATTTGAAGGTTCCTTCACAGGGTCTACAAGGTCAAAACTATATTTATAATAATAATACTAAGACTATAATATATAATATAATAT
>NW_025390700.1:0-8717 GCF_016433145.1 Gracilinanus agilis | reverse complement strand
ATATACATTATAATGTATAATAAAACAAATAAATGTATAAATGTAAATATATAATATCTATAAATATGTAGAGAGCACATTTAGTGTCTATCTAAAAATATTTTAAAATTTAGATAGACACATTTAGTGTCTATCTAAAAAATATCTAAAAAAATTTTAGATATTTTTAACATTTTTAAATGGTTCTCCAGGAACTTTAAATGAATACATATGCCTCCTCACGGATTTTCAAGACCCAGCATTATGTATGTAGAGAGATGCATGTGCACACCCATACACCTCTCTGTATTGTCATTGTCACAAATTAAGGGACAGCCTCAGAGGGTGCCATCTAGAAAAGAATTCTTTTCAGCCATCCTCACATATCCATGGAAACCATCCCCGTTAGAACATCCTCAAACAAGGACGGGCCCTCTGTGGTCACGTACACTCCCTCTTCTTCATCTACTCCCTTATTTCTGAACTGAACAACGAGTGCGTGAGGAAGGGGTGGTACCTGTAGCGTTCCTCTTGCAAGGTCTGAGAAATGAAGCTGTATTCTCTTTTGAACTGCCCCTTGAGAGATTCAATGTCCTCGGCCAGTTGGGTCTGAGTCTCTTTAATCTCCCTCAGCTCCTCCAAGATCATGGCCAGCTTCCCTTGACTGCTCAGAGTGTTTGTCCCGCCAGTCCCGAAGGACTGGTTGCCATTACTGTCCGCAGAGCCTGAAGTGCCACTGGAACACTCGTCATCGCTGCCATATTTCGGCTTGGTCACAATGGTGGCACTGCCCCCATAGACCCTAGAGCTGGCATCCGTCCTGAACTCTTCCAAGGAGCTCTTCAGGTGGGCGATGTTGTCGGCGCTGCCAAATTTATTTCGGATCAAGTTGGCAAACTCCCTGGACTTGTTGAAAAACATGGGTGGTGTCAGGGAGACTCCCGGCATGCCCGACTTGCCACTCTCCATCCCTTGGCCGGCCGGCCGAGCTTTCCCATGGCCGTCCCTCGAGTTGTCCTTGGCATTGTCCCTGGCAGCACGTGGCGTCCCGTTCTGCTCAATCTCCCGGAGCTTCCGATGGTACTGCTCCAGTTTCTTCTGGAGTTGGGCGATGGAATGGGCTGACTTCTGATTCTTCTTCTCAAACACCTGCTTGATGCGCCCGGCTTGCTGCTTGTCTGCGCTGTTCACGAGTTTGAGGTATTCGGCCACGTTGCCATCGCGAGATGTCTGCTCGATTTTGATCTGCTCGGTCACCTTTAGAATCTTCTGCTTCAAGCTGTCTGCTGTGAGCTTGACCTTGTGAAAGTCCAGGATGCCATCGGGGACATCGAAGTTGAGATTTGTGTCTGATCCCCCACGCCTGATGTTGAGGGGAAGGCTCAGGGTGTTCATGTCATGCCTTTCCACCTGGAAGAATAAAACAAATTAGAATAAAAAATAACATTTACTGTTTAAAATACTTACAGAAATAAGTTCATTCTGATGCTATGAAATAAAGTATTTAAAAAAATCAAATTACTCTTTCTATTCCCTTCTTCCCTCCATACTTTAAAGTTACAAAACCACACAGAAAAGGTGCATAATCTCGTGAAATCAAAATCATGGGGTTCCAAACAGTAGATAAAAAAAAGAGAATGAGAGCTGCCAGCTACAGCCAGAGCTCCCTTCAGGACAGTCTGTTTCCTGCCTTCATCAAGGTGTGTTCACCAGATGACTCAGTCTCTCTCTCTGATTAGTCAAAAACTACTGGTCTTCACAGAAGAAAGCAGCAAATGGGAATGAGGTCACCATCCAGTTTGGGGCTTTTCAGGGTATCCAGGGAATCTGGATCTCTGCCCTTCCCACTGATGGGGAACTTTGACACCCACTGATATGAGTCAAATGAAAGAGTCTCTTTAAAGGGTGGAGAATAAAAAGAAAGAAAGAAAAAAATCCATGTGGATTCAAGATCCCAGGGCCACCAATGCCAGAAAGTTTGTTTTCCATAATGGACTCGGTAAACAGAATGGTTAAGTCATGTTATGAAATTAGGCTAATTAGGATAATTGAGTAATGCAAATGCACTCTTTAGAAATGAGAAAAATAGGAGAAAACTCAATGGATATCTAAAACAATAACAGCAACAACTCTCAGAAAGAGAACAGATAAAGTCATAGACCAAGAGCTAGAAGGGACCTCAGAGTCCATCTAGTCCAATCTCCTCATTTTATAGATGGGGAAACTGAGGTTGGGAGAGATGAAACGATTTGTCCCAGGTCACACAGGTACTGAGGGTCAGAGGTAGACCCTAGCTCTGAGGCCAGAATGCAAAGCTTCACTCCTTCAGTACTCAATGAGTTAAGTCTGAAGGGGATGACTGAATATCCAGAGAAGGTGATGGTTTGTCCCAGAGAAGTATATTACAATGGACAGAAGTCTAGAATTGTCCAAGCATGAAAACTTTCTGGGCCTCACTCCCCTTGCCTATTAATGATAACATTGCATTAGACGGTTTTTGAGGTCCATTTCCAATGCTAAACACTTGATCCTGAACCAGATTTTATTGAATTGTAAATCATTAACTAGGATGGGGTAATTAGGTCTTTGTAACTACGTGCCAATATGGAGGTGGGGTACATAGTTTCCTCCTCTACTATGGTCCTTTGCCTTACATTTCTTCACTGGCCTTGTGCCATACCTCCTCAGTTGCTCCAACTCTTATCACTTAACCCAGATACTACCCACCCCCATGGTCATTCCTCCTCCTCCTGAGTTTATTTTCCTCCACCTGCTGCCTCCCAAACTATTTCAAAGGGCTGGGTAGTTGGAGAATGGAGGGTGGTTCTGCTACCAGTTATACTACAGAGATACAGGCTAGATGCTCTGGAGGGCACATGCCCTTCCTATCTCCAATAATTACAAGAAGTCTTCCTGAATTTTCCCTGGATATCTCAGCCACTGAATTTGCCTTGGATACCAAAATTCCTTAGCCACAGCTTCAGTGAATTTCAGCAAGTTATCTCCAAATTAAAAAAAAAGACAGCAGAGAATAAGTAGGATTCTATTTGGAAATGATAATCCCTTAAATGAAATTAAAAACTGCCCTCAGATACAGGTTCAAAAAGAACCTAAGAAGAGCTAATACATTTAAACCCAATGGATTACCTTTTGTCAAGGGTCTGGTCAATGAATGAACCTAGCAATTAAACATGATATTAGTATAATTACTACAGCTTACATGGAAACATGTTTTGAATGCCTTCACACATAATTCATATTGTATTGCTTGCCTTCTCAACAAGTGAGGAGGGAATGAAGCAAAGGACAGAATTTGGAACTCTAAATTTAAAAAAATTAATAAAAATTGAAAGAAAAAAAATAACCACCAGCCTTTCATGTGTCATGGCTCACCAGCCTTTAATATTCATGTTTAATATTCAGTTCTTTAAAATTTTTAGAACACTTAAAAATATTGTATCCCATATTGAAAAGTTCCAGGTGATATAATGGGTCATTCATGGCTCAGGTGATTCAGGAGGAGAAGTTTGACAATAATCTCTTTTCCCCCCACACTATGGATTTCTCCATGATTAGGAAGCCCAGTTCTGCTGGTGGGACTTGGGAAGAAGGCAGAAGGCTCAACAAGATGTCAAGTGGTGAGCAGGATGGAAAATGGAACCCCCATGGGAATGTTGGAGCACTTGAGGGGGCAGGCTGAGAAGAGAGATAAGGCAAATAACATAATAATGATATTAATGATTAAAAGTAACAAGGGAAAATATAATTACAGAATGTAAAGTGAAAGAGAATAAACACCCAACAGAGTTCTCAATGAGTAGGGGGAAAGAAGTAAGCATTTACAGTATGGTACCTACTGAGTGCTTGGCATTCCGTCAAGACCTTTTCAAATGTGATCTCATTTGATCCTTATAATAACAATGCAGAGGCTGTTTTAGTTTACCATTAAGAGAGATAAAGTGATTGTCCTAGGATGATACATTTAGTAAGGGTCTGAGGTTGGAAGCACTATATAAATATGTTTTATGATTACCACCAATAGAAAGAATCGTGGGTAGGCATGGAATCAGAAAGACCCAAGTTTAAATCTGATGATGAGCCCTCTCAGAATAAGCCAGTGAGTTTGTCTGCCACTAGCCCCCACAATGAAGTGGGGTTAAGCCCAATACCAAGGGTTGAAATTCTTGAACAGTTTGGTACAAACTTGCCTAGACTAGAGAATTGGCCCAGGTGATTTCTTAAGAGCTCCAAAAATCTAGGAAGACGGGTTTTCCCCCAACCCCAAAATAACTCAGGAAACAGAATTATCATAAAGAATCTCAGCATTCGGAGAGTCATATATGGCTCATTTTTCTATCTGTTATGTCAACAGTGGTTTTGGCTACCTAGCTTCCTTCATGACTCAGCTCACCTGGATCTTCCTTCTTAGTGAGAGTTCTTGCTTCAGTTCGTCATCTTCCTTCATATTCCTTCATAGTCAGACCTCTGACTCTCTCCTCAAATTATCATGGATAAGTTTATCTCTCGTATTCTCTAGTATTGTCCCCAACAGACTACAAAAGGACTGCATGGACTTTCATTTTTATCTCACAGTGCCTGGCCCATAAGTGATGCTTACTCCTCAAAAGGTTTTTTGAATTATATTGGCCCAAGATAGTGCCATAAAATTGTTATTGTCATTCAGTTATTTTAATCATGTCCAACTCTTTGTGACCCCATTTGGGGTTTTCTTGGCAAAGATCCTGGAGTGGTTTGCCATTGCCTTCTCCAGCTTATTTTATAGATGAGGAAATCAAAGCAAACAAGGTTAAGAGACTTGCCCAGGGTCACAGAGCTAGTAAGTAGCTATGTGAGATCAGATGTGATCTCATGAAGATGAGCCTTCCTGATTCTAAGCTCTATCTATTCTGCCATAGTGTGGTAAAAAAAAAAATATATATATATATATATATATATATATCACTGAATTGGGTAGTCAATAGACTCCAGATTCTTATCTAGGTACTAACATAATATGGTCAAGATTTCTTACTTTAGACCAGGGGTCGGCAAGGTATGGCTCTTTCTGCAGAAGCCATAAAGTCCATTTTTTTCAGGCGCTGTTACAGGAGTGGCACTGTGAGCACTGTACGGCTCTCACAAAATTACATTTTTAAAAATATGGCGTTTATGGCTCTCACAGCCAAAAAGGTTGCCGACCCCTGCTTTAGAGTCAAGAATTTTGGGTTCAAATATCATCTCTGAAAATTATAACTTGTGTGAGTTTAAAGAATATGGTTCAGCTCTCTGAGCCTCAGTATCCTCCCTCATCTTTAAAAGATCCTAGATTTAGAGCTGAGGTCTTGTCCAGTTGCTACCTTCCTTTGCCTCCTTGTAAACACACGCATGTATACACGCACGCGCGCGCGCGCACACACACACACACACACACACACACTTAAAAGGAGTACGTTGGACTAGATGACCTTTGAGCTTCTGTGGGCCTAAGAGGAAATAAGCAATATTATCTGGAAGTTCATCTGGCCAGTGGATTTGATGACCTCAATTATGAAAAATGCACTATGAAGCTCCTAGTGGTCATCAGGCAACGCATCCAGGCATGGAGATAAAAATCGAAATGCCCCTGCTCTCTAAAAGCTTAAAATCTAAATCTGGAGAAGCCTAGGCGCCCCCTTTCAGAATCACATTTTTTTAATGCACAAAATAAAACAAACAGGATTACAAAGGACAACGGTTAGGCTGAAATTGAGTTAGCATTATTTTTAAAGTCAAATTTACAGATCTCACGTTAAGAACCCCTACTCCAAATCAATTATAAAACTTTTCAGAGCCCCAGATTTCTCCCAAGGAAAGTAATTTCCATCATTGGTTCACTTTATTCTTTATTAGTAACATTTCTCCTCTTCTTCTCCCTCCAACCACAACCAAAAATCTTTGGCCTGGGAAAGGTTAAAACTACAGCTGACATGCAATTTGTCTACACAGAAAATAGCGTGTTAACTGGTCAAACTCTAGAGCATGCCTTACTTATTAATATTTATACATAACTGTCCTAAATATGAAATACAGACACATGGCCAGGGAATAAGAAGACAAGTCGTGAAGGTGTCACTATTTCCTTTATGAAATCCAGATCATCAGGCCTTGGTTCAAGGGATCCTAGATTTAGAGCTGAGGTCTTGTCCAGTTGCTGCCTTCCTTTGCCTCCTTGTAAACACACGCATGCACGCACGCAGGCACGCGCACACACACACACACACACACACACACACACACACACACACACTTTACAGACAAGGGATGAGGACCTACAGAGGTTGAGGTCAAGATCACTTCATCATTAATGCAATACATGGTGTTTCTGTCTCTAGAAGAGTGGAGGAGGTAGAGGTGGAGTGAAAATGGACAGGGGAGGCCCATGGTCCTTGGGAATCATGAGACCCCTCCCCAGATACCTTCTCTTTCAGCTTCCTTTTGTGCACTATCTTCTTCAATGAGATTGTCAGCTCCTTGAGGATAGGGTCTGTTTTGGGGTTTTATTTGTATCCCGAGCACCTAGCACAGTGCCTGGCATAAAGTAGGTTCATAATAAATATTTATTGACTAGTAAGTGACTTCGGATCTAAGCTCTCTGCTATAAACTGTGTGACCTGAGACCCTCTATGAGGCCCAGTTTCCTTATCTGTAAATCAAAGGTGGTTTTAGACTTATCTTTACAATGAACTGGAAGCTTCATGAGGGCAGCTCAGGTTCAGAATCCCAGACTTAAACTCAATTCTTCACTACTCTGTTAGCCAATCAGTCCCCAAATGTTGGCAACCCTTCTCCCATTTCTCTTACTCCCTTCCCATCCTTCCCACAGCCATCACCGCGATTCTCTCCTTGTACTACTGCAATGGTCCGCCTCATCTCCTTGCTTCGGGTCTTGTCTCCACTCCATCCTCTATAGACACTTTAGGGATCTCTGACTCCCTTCAAGGAGGTGAGATGCCACACTGCCTCCACAAAGCCCTTCTTGATCAGACCACTTAGTAGTACTTACTTTTTCTGGAATACTAATTTTTATTTAATTAATTAATTTAGAGCATTTTCCCATAGTTACAGGATTCCTGTTTTTTTCCCTCCCCTTCTCCCACCCCCTCCCCAGCCCACGCACAATTCCACTGGGTTTTACATGAGGCACTCACTCTTAGATGACCTTCATTCATCACATTCATTTTACAGATGATGACACCAAGGCCAAGAGAAGTTGAGCAAGCTAATAGAGACCCGGCTCACCATTTTTGTGACTCCCCAAACCCAACAGTTAACCACACTCCTCAAATAAAATGTCTCTCCCTATTAGGATGGAAGTGACTTCAGGGCAGAGGCTGCTTTTCTTGCATTTGTGTCTGCAGCACTCGGCCTCATTCATTTGACTTGCCCAAAGTCACACAGCCACTAAGTGGCAGAGACAGGATTTGAACCCAAGACCTTCCTGATTCCAAGCCCGACACTCTTCCCACTCTATTATTCTGCCTCTGCACTCTGTACACAGCAGGTGCTTAATAAATGTTGTTTGAAACAAATTGGTGTCCTAATGCCGTCTGACGCTTCCATCGTCACCCTGAAGGCAAATGCCTGCAGAAGTGGCCCATTCCTAGTCATCTCTTCCTCTCCTCGCCCTGCATTCACTCTGCAAAGAGCCCAAGCTGGGCACATTTCCTGAAATGCTGCTGAGTCACCCTGGCAAGAGCCAGAGACACCTTCCTCAGACGCCAGTCGCACCTCCGTTTTGAGCCTGCTTCCTCCATCTGGCTCCTTCCCAGAATGGGCCGGGCATTTCAGGCAGCCCAAGGCATTTCCTCACCCAAGATTGAAGCGCAAACAAACATTAGACGACTCTATTATAGGCCCTCCCCACCCCCCCATGGAAACAAACTCCACCCCGCACAGAAGTGGAGGCAGGACACCTGTGTTCATTTTAGCGCTGAGGCTCCAGAGAGGGAGGCAGGAGCCGGACCCGGGCCCACCCCAGCAGGGGAAGCAGCCGGGACTACTTCCCTTTCTCAGAAGCCCTGCCCCATCCCCGCCTTCTCTCCAGACTCAGCCCTCGGCCCCCAGGTCAGCTGCAAGCTTCCTAACTGGCCTCCCTGCGGCCAGCCAGCAGCCAGCCGGCCAGCCGGCCTCTCATCCTCCCTCATCTATCCTGTCTCATTAATATCGGTGAAGCAGCCGTTCAATACCGTCAGAGGCTCCATCTGGCCTCCGGGATAAACACAGACTTCCCTGGAAAGCCCTTTGGGCTCAAGCCTACCTTAGTGCTTGGCCTTAGCTGGCTTCACCTTCACCTCGCTATCTCGCTAACAGTGACCTTTTCCCCTTCTCTCCAGCCCTGGCACGGCGCCCCCCACCCCCTCACTACCAAATGCTTTTTGCTTCTTCTTCGGGGTTATGTTTTTATTTTCCTAGAGCTGCCGACCTCCTTCTCCAGGACTCTCCAGCGCTCCCAAGCTCTGAACTCCCCTTTGGGGAGCTATCATACAGGTGCAACACTGCACCACGGCAGGGAGTGGGTATACACAGGCATACCTTTCTCATATATATATATATATACATACATACAATAGATATGATAGATGTGAGGGTAGATAGCTGTAGTATGAGGGTATATAAATATTTCTATGTGTGCGTGATATAGAGAGGGAGAGACACAGAGAAAGAGAAAGGGAGGGACAGAGAGAGAGAAGAGGGAGAGA
>NW_025390699.1:0-2611 GCF_016433145.1 Gracilinanus agilis | reverse complement strand
TATATATATATATATATATATATACGCATACATACATATATGCACATGCACATACATATATACATACACAATACACATGTGCATGTAAATATATACATACATGTGTGGTGTGTATGTTTATTTATACATTTTATACACATGGCAGCATGGTATAATAAATAACATGAAGAGGACCTCAAAGCCAGGAAAACTTGGGTTCAACTCCTGCCTTTGACCATACTGGTTGTGTGACCTTGGGCAAGATGCTTATCTTGAGATATTATTTTCATGTTAAAAGAATTTGGGTAGCTTTCTTAGATTATAAATTGTAAAGAAGGTATTGGCCCATGTAAGGGAGTTTCCTTGCTGACTAGAACTGTAATTTCATTGATCTAGGGAAAACCCAGTGAGTAAACTCCTTCTGCTAATGTAGATAAACACAAGCTATGGCCTTAAGAGTTGTCTAAGGGCACTAAGAGGTTAATGATTTTCTCAGGGTCACATCATCAATATAAATCAAAAATGGGTCATGGTTCTCTTCCATAAAATGACTAATATGGAAAAATGTTTTACATTATTGCCCGTGTAAAACCTATATCAGATTGCTTGCTATCTGTGACGGGAAAGGGAGACATAGAATTTGTTTATATGTTTTATGATTATGTATTATGTATATTATATTGTATTATATATACATGTGTTATATATTATATTTATATATAAAATTTTAAAGGGGTTAAAATTGCTTTTACATGTAAATGAGGAAAAAATAAACTATTACTTAAAAAGTGGGTCATACGCATACATGTATACACATAGACATGAGTATGTTATCAGATTTGGAATATCATACTCATGAAAGGCTATTCAATGTATAATATACATTCAGAGACTTATTGTACCTGTTGCTTTGCTTTTTAAAAAAATCTTCTAGATAATAAATATGTACAAACATTAAAATACTTTATTGCAGAAAGTATTGAAAAATCCTACCCTACAGGATGTGGGCTCAGGAATTTATTGATATGTTTTGTCATTTTTCAAGTGAGAAAAGCTCTCTGAAAAGGGGCAAAGAGAGCAAGCTCTGATGTGTTTTCAGAACTATAGGCATAAATGTGTTTACTAGCAGTCTGGGATAGTCTTTTGTTGTGTACCGAGCTGGGTAATAGAGCACTAGCCTTTCTTAACTCCTGTTTTCCTTAGCTTCCTTGCCACAGAGAGAAATGAATAGAAATAATGAATGTTTTTTTTAAAAAGGCCTTTATTAATACCCCCCCAAGCACTGCTAAACTCTTGATTTTGCCTGGCAATGAGAGGAAAGGTCAACACAGATGCCTGAAATCTGCAGGTAATCCCCAAACCTTATCTGAACCACTCCTGCCAAACTGCTTCTTCACCTATTAATGTGGAATAGCCCTGAAGAAATGAATTCTCTGTTCCCATCTCTATCCTTGCTACCTCTGCTAACAAATTAAGGCAGACAGAAGGGGAATGAGAGAGGATAGGAATCAAGGATCAATTGACATTATTTTCACGTTAAAAGAGCTTTCGTTTCATTAGTGTGTATAATCTCTCCACTACAACAGTTCATAGTCCTTCCACACCTTAGTGAAAGAATACTTACCTTTTTGTGTGCATTATGGACCCCTTTGGCAATCTGATGAAGCTTATTGACTCCTCAAAAAATACTTTTAAGTGCACAAAATAAAATTCATGGCATTACATAGAAATGTGGTTATCAAAATATAAAAAACAAAAATTCTGTACCTACTGCAATCTATCCACAAGCCCTTTAGGGGATCTATCATCCCTAAATTAAAAAGCCCTGCTTTTCTTGAGCTGGGATGGCCAAAATAACTCATTAGCTGGTGACCTACCTGGAGATTACTTTCTCCTTACTTAATGTTATCCTCATTTTGCATACATTCACACATCTCAATGTCTTTCTGCATTGGTAGTGCCAGAATTTGTATTCTATTGGAACAATTGTTAAGATGCCAGCCTCCCCTTGATGCCAAGGAGTAGGGCTAGTGGGGATAATAAGAAACTAGAACATTAGCCCTTGCATATCAAAAGTTGATTTTTTAAAAGATTATTCTTTTTCTTTTTAAACCTTTACCTTCCATCTTAGAATTAATACTATGCATTGGTTCCAAGGTAGAAGAGTCATAAGAGCTAGGTAATGGAGGTTAAGTGACTTGCCTAGGGTCACACAGCTGGGAAGTGCCTGAGGCCACATGTGAATTTCAGACATCTCCTCTCTAGGCCTGACTCTCAATCCTGAGCTACCCAGATGCCTTGAAGGTTGACTATTCTTAAGAATAAAAAGCCAGAAACTTTCCTAAAGACATTTTCATAGGAACTATGACTAGGGACTTAACTAAAGAATCTTCTTAGAAAGAATAGAAAATTGTAGTTTATATATATATATATATATATATATACATATATATATACATACACACACATATATGTGTGCTCCTATTATATATCTATATTTGTATATGTGTATGTAAACACACATATATGAAGCTTGGGAACCTATTTTATAGAAAACTGTAAATGGAAAGGTATGGTATTTTATTTTATATGTAATATAAAGAAATTCTATATAATATGTTATATATAAAGT
>NW_025390698.1:0-2092 GCF_016433145.1 Gracilinanus agilis | reverse complement strand
GGAGGAGGAGGGACGGGACTTGTTGCCCAGAAGTTGAGACTTTCTCACCGGCCGAGCCGGAGCGCGCCCTGCCTGCCCCCGGAGCCAGGGCCACCGCGCCCTGGGCACTCCGGACCCCGCCGCCCTCCCCGAGTCCCGGAAACCCCGCGCAGCCCCCCTGCTCGCTGTCCTTCTCTAGCCCCCAGTGGTCGCACCTCGGGAGGCCTCTTTCCTCAGTTTCCCCTTCGGGCTCCGACAGCCGCCGGGAAGTCTCAGCTTTCTCCCGCAGGGGATCCCGAGTCCTACGGGGCTTAGACCCTCTTCTCTTCCCCGAGGCCGGGGCCGCCGCCGCGTGTGCCGCCTCCCCCATGCCGCCCTCGGGGCTGCGGGCGGCGGCTGCCCTGGTGCCGCTGCTGGCCCTCCTGCTGGCTCCGCCGCGGCCGGCTGCAGCCATGTCCACCTGCAAGACCTTGGACATGGAGCTGGTGAAGCGGCGGCGCATCGAGGCCATCCGCGGGCAGATCTTGTCCAAGCTGCGGCTGGACAGTCCGCCCTCCCAGGGCGATGTGCCGCCGGGCCCGCTGCCCGACGCCGTACTCGCCCTCTA
Source organism: Gracilinanus agilis (assembly GCF_016433145.1). Lineage (NCBI taxonomy): Eukaryota > Metazoa > Chordata > Mammalia > Didelphimorphia > Didelphidae > Gracilinanus > Gracilinanus agilis. Next base: position 1,506 of record NW_025390698.1, on the reverse strand, counting down.
CAACAGTACCCGGGACCGCGTGGTGCCCGAGCCGGTGCCCGAGGCCGAGACCGATTACTACGCCAAGGAGGTCACCCGCGTCCTCATGCTGCCCCAGAATCCGGGTGAGCCCTCGGGGAAGGGCCCGGCACCTGCGGAAGGGCCGCTTGCCGCGCCGGGGGAGGAGGGGGAGCCCCGGCCAGACCCACGAGGGCGGCCACACGCCGTGGGCGGGGCGTCCCTCTGCCGGCCGGGAAACCCCGGAGGCCGGCCCCCGTCCCTCCCTCTTGCCCCGGGGCCGGAGCGGCCCGCCCCTCTCGGGGACCCAGGCCCGGGGCCCTGCTGGCCAGCCCATCTCCCTCGGCTCAAAGGACAGCGAAGGCTCCCCGGCACCGGGTCCTTCTCTGCCCATCCCGGGAAAGAGCCTTGGGAGAAGCGGCTTCCAAGGACTCCTAGTACCCGGGTGACCCTGCGCCAGTCCCTGCCGGCTCCAGCCTCGCCTGGCCTCTCGTCTCTCCTGCAGCCTCCAGCCCGTCCCGCTCCCGCCCTCTCCCCTTCCCCACCCAGGCTCTGCCCCTGGCTCTTCCCCCCTCCCCCTCCCCAAGCATCGCCCTGGATTGGCACTTGTGGCGGCCTCTACCTGACCAAGTCACTTATTGTTTCGAGCTCGGTTTCCCCCAGTGTAACTGGGGAGCTCCCTGGCCCCTGCTCGGTCCTGCAGCTCCCAATGGATGCTCCTGTGGGCCCTGGGCCTCCCTGGGCCTCCCCCCTCCTGCATCCCGGCTCCTCGGCCTCCCGGGGGCTCAGGCCACCCGGGGACTGAGTCTGTGGTTTCGGGATTGGATCGGCCACAGAAGATTGGGGGGGGGGAGGGGGCACCCCAAAGCAGGCCCTTCCCAGCTCCCGGCCTCCATCGCCATCTTCCCCCAGGCCTCATGGCTGCCTCCCTGTCTGTCCGCAGAGGTCGAGAAGAGCCCCCACAGCCTCTACTTCCACTTCAACACCAGCCAGCTGCAGGAAGCGGTCCCCAACCCGGCTCTGCTGTCCAGAGCCGAGCTGCGGCTCATGAAGATCAAGTCCGCCGAGGAGCAGCATGTGGAGCTCTATCAGGTGAGCGGGGCCGGGCCGGGCCTCGGGGGCCCGCGGAGCTCGCAGGGTGCTCGGCGCTCGCTCACCTCCCTCCTCCCTCCTCAAGAAACACGGCAACGGCTCCTGGCGCTACCTGACGAGCCAGCGAGTGCGGCCGAGCCAGACCATGGAGTGGCTGTCCTTTGATGTGACCAGCGTGGTGCACGAGTGGTTGAGCAGCAAAGGTGAGGCTGGGCAAGGGAGGGGGCCTTCGTGGGCAGACAGGGGGACCCCCTAGGCCCCGCCTCACCTCTCTCTTCCTGGGACCCTAGAGAAGACGGAGACCTTCCGCCTGAGCGCCCACTGCTCCTGCGACCAGAAAGACACGCAGCTGCACATGGACGTTAGCGGTGAGTCCGGCCTCCGACTGGGCCCGCCCCCGCCCGCTGCCCGCTGCCC
>NW_025390697.1:0-6646 GCF_016433145.1 Gracilinanus agilis | reverse complement strand
GAGAGAGAGAGAGAGAGAGAGAGAGAGAGAGAGAGAGAGAGAAACTTGAAAACAGTAATTTTGGAAATATACTTTTTACATGTGTCTGCTTCCCAATACTATATTGAGGGGACTACCTAAGTATAAGTCTTTACATTTTTCTCTTCTTAATTTCATCTAATAAGATTCAGTTCAGTACTCTACCCAGAGGGATCAAATGTGTCACCCACCTACAAAACTCCCATTGGGAACCAGATTAAAACATAATTAGGAAATGTTTAATGAAATAAACAAAAATACAATACAACATAGTGTTAGTTTGTGATTTTCTAAGTCAATGTGGGCAAACAAGGATTTGTTTCTACTTGAGTTTGAAACCATACTTTAAATCATCTGCAAATTTAACAAGCATTCCATCTATGCCTTCATTGAAGTCACTAAAAAAAATGTTAAACAGGAAGTGGTCAAGTATAAATCCCTGGAGTATTCCACTGAAAGCTTCCAGTTACATTTTAATATTAAAGTATGAATCCAACCACCCAACCAGTCTGCATGCATATAGTTTTATTTTAATCTAGTCAAATCTTTCCAACTTTGACACACATACACACACAATAAAATAAATTTTCACTCCCCTCCAAAAAAATTTCCTAAAATCTAAGTAAACTATATCCATAGCATCTCTTTGTCTATTAGTTTAGTAATCCTGACAAATAAAGGAAATAATGTTAGTCTGACATCACCTGCTCTTGAGGAAGTCATGTTTGCTCTTTCTAATTGAACTTCCTTTTCTAGCTATCTGCCAGTCACCTCTTTAACGCTTTTCTCTAGAATTTCCCCAGTTGGTTGAGATAAGGTGTTATAGGATTTGCCACTGTTTTACTTATAAACTTTTTGGACACACTTCCATATATATTTCATATATCATTGTAATTTCCTTTCAAGGTATATAACATTGTCCTGAATTTTCACTCTGGAAATTTGAATCCTAAAGAGATTTAATAACTTGCTGAAATTATATAAAACACTAGTGCAGAAAGTATTAGAATCAAGTGCTGAAAGCTTCAGGTCCAATGTGCTTTCTTCTTCCTGGTGCCCTGAGATTAGCAACATCAAATCGAGTGTTTCTCCAGCATTCTAAGAAGGAAACAGCTTAGTATACCAATCCATAAATATGTGTTGACTGGATATAGCTACAGTTTCCCTGGTGTCGTAGAGCCCCAAGGAAAACCTGAAAATGGTTTTTTATCATCTAAATGAAGAGTCAAGCTTTGATTATGAAAGGTCAAGGTGGCTAGAAGAGAAACTACCATGTATGTATTTAGGCAATTTTAGATTTAAAGAAGGAAAGCAATTCTTTACTTGAAAGCATAAAATGCCTGGGAGGAAAGGTAAGAAGAAAATGAATAACATGGAAAGTAAAGTAAATATTAGCAGCACCTTTGCAGAATAAGAAGCAAAGATTGTGCTTTGCACACAATGGCATATCCTCAAGAGCTCCTTAAAATATCCAAGTATGTTGTTAGTGCTGCTAGCTAGTCTAAATTAGAGTTAGCCCTTTGAATATCAAGAGAAAACAGAAATAAAGCGGAGTAGATTTGGATTGGGATGTTAGAGAAAAACACAAAGATGAATCTCTAACTTTTTGTTACTCGACCTCCATATCAAGTCATGAAATCTTCTCATTCTGCCTTCACAATGGTGCTCACGTCTTTTCAGTTCCTACCCCTCCCAGTGCCACCTCTTGAGTTCAGGGCTTCATTTCATCTAACCTCACCCTTGCAATAACCATTTAACCAATCTCATTTCTGGGGTCTCTATCCTCCAATTCATTCTGTGCACTGACAAGTTAATGTTCTCAAAATCTAGTTCTGATGACATTGTTCCAAAAATTAAAAAAAAAAACCCTATATTTTTACCACTGTTACCTGTAAAGTAAAACTTATCCTGGATTTGAAAGTCCTGCATATTTAGGCATCTATTCTCCATTCAAACCTTATCATGCCATCACAAAATGAGATAATATATACAATCCTTAAAGTGCAATAAAAATTAGTTATTAATATTGTAATTAATTAAATATTCTGTGTTCCAAACAATTTCTTCATCTCCTAATCATAAGTCACACAAATTCTGACCTCTACCTTTGGTCACATGATTCCTTATATCTAGAATATTCTTTCCTTATGTTTATTTCATTTTCATTTTTCCATATTATATGTAAAAATAATTAAATGCTGAATTCCAAATACTCTCTCTCCTTCCCTTGCCCCTATGAGGCAGTGATCAACTTGAAATAGGTTTACTTGTGTAGTCATGAAAAATATATTTCATATCAGTAATGTTATAAAAGAAAATACAAACCAAAAAAAAGCCCAATTAAAAAAATAAAGTTTATTCTTTGATCTTCATTCACTCTATCAGTTCTTCTTCTGGAAGTGGATAGTCTTTTTCATCATAAATCCTTCATAGTCATCTTGGATCACTGTATTGTTGAGAGCAATTAATTCATTTACATTTGGTCATTGTACAAAATTGCTTTTACTATGTACAATGTTCTTTAAGTTCTGCTTATTTCACATTGCATTAGTTTATGTAAATCTTTCTAGGCTTTTCTGAGATAATGCTTTTCATTTCTTATAGCACTGAAATATTCCATCACAATTATATACTATAACTTATTTGGCCATCTTGGGGAATTAATGAGCATCCCTTCACTTTCTTGTTTTTTTGCCACCACAAAAAAGCTGCTATAAATATTTTTGAAAAGAGAATTTCTTTTCCATTTTTTACATCTCTTTGAGATGCATACCATTGCTGAGTCAAGGGGTATGCATGTTTTTTTTATTTTTTTTAAATTTAAACATTTATTAATAATCATTTTTAACATGGTTACATGATTCATGCTCCTACTTTCCCCTTCACCCCCACACTCCCCCCACCCATGGCCGACACACATTTCCACTGGTTTTGTCATGTGTCCTTGATCAAGACCTATTTCCAAATTGTTGGTGGTTGCATTGGTGTGGTAGTTTCGAGTCCACATCCCCAATCATGTCCACCCCGACCCATGCGTTCAAGCAGTTGTTTATCTTATATGTTTCCTCTCCTGCAGTTCTTCCTCTGAATGTGAGTAGCGTTCTTTACCATAAATCCCTCAGAGCTGTCCTGGGTCATTGCATTGTTGCTGGTACATAAGCCCATTACATTCGATTTTACCACAGTATGTCAGTCTCTGTGTACAATGTTCTTCTGGCTCTGCTCCTTTCGCTCTGCATCAGTTCCCGGAGGTCTCTCCAGTTCGCCTGGAACTTCTCCAGTTTATTATTCCTTTTAGCACAATAGTATTCCATCACCCGCATATACCACAGTTTGATCAGCCATTCCCCAATTGAAGGACATTCCCTCCTTTTCCAATTTGTTGCCACCACAAAAAGCACAGCTATGAATATTTTCGTACAAGTCTGTTTATCTATGATCTCTTTGGGGTACAAACCCAGCAATGGTATGGCTGGATCAAAGGGCAGGCATTCTTTTATAGCCCTTTGAGCATGATTCCAAATTGCCAGCCAGAATGGCTGGATCAGTTCACAGCTCCACCAGCAATGCATTAATGTCCCAATTTTGCCACATCCCCTCCAGCATTCATTACTCTCCCCTTCTTTCATTTTAGCCAATCTGCTAGGTGTGAGGTGATACCTCAGAGTTGTTTTGATTTGCATTTCTCTAATTATTAGAGATTTGGAACACTTTCTCATGTGCTTATTGATACTTTTGATTTCTTTACCTGAAAATTGCCTATTCATGTCTCTTGCCCATTTATCAGTTGGGGAATGGCTTGATTTTTTTATACAATTGCTTTAACTCCTTGTATATTTGAGTGATTAGACCCCTGTCAGAGTTTTTTGTCATAAAGATTTTTTCCCAATTTGTTGTTTCCCTTCTGATTTTGACTACATTGTTTTTGTTTGTACAAAAGCTTTTTAGTTTAATATAATCAAAACCATTTAATTTACATTTTGTAATTTTCTCTAACTCTTGCTTGGTTTTAAAGTCTTTCCTTTCCCAGAGATCTGACAAGTATACTATTCTAGGTTCACTTAACTTATTTATAGTTTCCCTCTTTATATTCAAGTCGTTCACCCATTCTGAATTTATCTTGGTGTAGGGTGTGAGATGCTGATCTAGACCTAATCTCTCTCATATTGTTTTACACATTTCCCAGCAGTTTTTGTTGAATAGTGGATTCATGTCCCAAAATTTGGGCTCTTTGGGTTTATCATACACTGTCTTGATGATGTCATTTACCCCAAGTCTATTCCACTGATCCTACTCTCTATGTACCATATTGTTTTGATGACTGCTGCTTTATAGTATAGTTTAATATCTGGTACTGCTAGGCCCCCTTCCTTCACATTTTTTTTCATTATTTCCTTTGATATTCTTGAACTTTTGTTATTCCAAATGAAATTTGTTATAGTTTTTTCTAATTCAGTAAAGAAGTTTTTTGGTAGCTTGATAGGTATGGCACTAAATAGGTAAATTAATTTGGGTAGAATTGTCATTTTTATTATGTTAGCTCGTCCTACCCATGAGCAATCAATGGCTTTCCAATTGTTTAGATCCAGTTTTATTTGTTTGGAAAGTGTTTTGTAGTTGTTTTCATATAATTGCTGTGTTTGTTTTGCTAGGTAGATTCCTAAGTATTTTATATTGTCTAGAGTGATTTTAAATGGTGTTTCTCTTTCTACTTCTTGCTGTTCTAGTGTGTTGGAAATGTATAGAAATGCTGATGATTTATGTGCATTTATTTTGTATACTGCAATTTTGCTAAAGTTGTTGATTATTTCTACAAGCTTCTTAGTTGATTCTCTAGGATTTTTTAAGTATACCATCATATCATCTGCAAAGAGTGATAGCTTAGTCTCCTCATTGTCTATTTTGATACCTTCAATTTCTTTTTCTTCTCTAATTGCTACTGCTAGTGTTTCTAGTACTATGTTGAATAGTAGAGGTGATAATGGGCATCCTTGTTTTACTCCTGATCTTATTGGGAAGGCTTCTAATTTATCCCCATTGCATATGATGTTTGTTGATGGTTTTAGGTATATACTGTTTATTATTTTTAGGAAAGGTCCTTCTATTCCTATACTTTTCAGTGTTTTCAATAAGAATGGATGCTGTATTTTGTCAAAGGCTTTTTCCAGCATCTATTGAGATAATCATGTGATTTTTGTTTGTTAGACTGTTGATATGGTCAATTACATGGATGATTTTCCTAATGTTGAACCATCCTTGCATTCCTGCTATAAATGAACCTGATCATGGTGGATGATCTTCTTAATTACTTGCTGGAGTCTCTTTGCTAGTATTCTATTTAAGATTTTTGCATCTATGTTCATTAGGGAGATTGGTCTGTAGTTTTCTTTCTCTATTTTTGGTCTCCCTGGCTTTGGAATCAGTACCATATTTGTGTCATAAAAGGAATTTGGTAGGACTCCTTCTTTGCTTATCATATCAAATAATTTGTATAGTATTTGGATTAGTTGCTCTTTGAATGTCTGATAGTATTCACTTGTGAATCCATCAGGCCCTGGCGATTTTTTCTTAGGGAGTTCTTTGATGGCTTGTTCAATTTCTTTTTCTGATATGGGATTATTGAGGTATTCTATTTCTTCTGCTGTTAGTCTAGGCAGTTTATATTTTTGTAAATATTCGTCCATATCTCCTAAATTGTTATATTTATTGCCATATAATTGGGCAAAATAGTTTTTAATGATTGCCTTAATTTCCCCTTCATTAGAGGTGAGGTCTCCCTTTTCATCTTTGATACTATCAATTTGGTTTTCTTCTTTCCTTTTTTTTATTAGATTAACCAGTACTTTGTCTATTTTATCTGTTTTTTCAAAGTACCAGCTTCTAGTCTTATTTATTAATTCAATAGTTCTTTTACTTTCGATTTTATTAATTTCTCCCTTGGTTTTTAGTATTTCTAATTTAGTTTTCATCTGGGGATTTTTAATTTGCTCACTTTCTAATTTTTTGAGTTGCATGCCCAATTCATTGATCTCTGCCCTCCTTAATTTGTTAATATATGCACTCAAGGATATAAATTTCCCCCTGAGTACTGCCTTGGCCGCATCCCACAGATTTTGGTAGGATGTCTCATCATTGTCATTTTCTTCAATGAAATTGTTGATTGTTTCTATGATTCCTTCTTTGACAAATTGGTTTTGAAGAATCATATTATTTAATTTCCAATTAGTTTTTGATTTTCCTGTCCAAGTGCCCTCACTAATTATTATTTTTATTGCATTATGATCTGAGAAGGTTACATTTATTATTTCTGCTCTTTTGCATTTGTTTGCAATGATTCTATGCCCTATAACATGGTCGATCTTTGTGAATGTGCCATGTGCAGCTGAGAAGAAGGTGTATTCCTTTTTGTCCCTATTTATTTTCCTCCACATATCAATTAGATCTAATTTTTCTAGGACTTCATTCACCTCTCTTACCTCTTTCTTATTTATTTTTCGGTTTGATTTATCTAGATCTGAAAGAGGAATATTTAGATCTCCCACTAGTATGGTTTTACTATCTATTTCCTTCTTGAGCTCTGCCAGTTTCTCCTTTATGAATTTGGGTGCTATGCCACTTGGTGCATACA
>NW_025390696.1:0-7960 GCF_016433145.1 Gracilinanus agilis | reverse complement strand
ATATATATATATATATGTATATAGCTGAGAAGCAGTTCCATTGGGTTATATGTGTATCATTATTCAAAACCTATTTCCATGTTATTCAAATTTACAGCAGAGTGATGTTTCTCATCAAAATCCTAATGATATCCATATCGAACTATGTGATCAATCATGTTTTTCTTTTGCATTTCTGTTTCCACAGTTCTTTCTCTGGATGTGGACAGTGTTCTTTTTCCTAAGTTCCTCTGGATTGTCTGGGGTCTTTGCATTGCTTCTAGTAGAAAAGTCTATTACATTTAACTATGTCATAATGTATCATTCTCTATGTACAATCTTCTCCTGATTCTGCTCCTTTCACTCTGCATCAATTCCTGAAGATCTTTCCAGTTCACATAGAAATCCTCTTGTTCATTATTTCATTCAGCACAATAATATTCCATAACCATCAGATACAACAATTGGTTCAGCCATTCTCCAATCAATGGAAACGCCCTTATTTTCCAGTTTTTTTGCCACCACAAAAAGCGTGGCTGTAAATATTTTTGTATGAGTATTTTTCCCTATTACTTTTTGGGGGTACAAACCCAGCAGTGGTATGGCTGGACAAAAGGGCAGGAAATATTTTAAAGCCCTTTGCACATAATTCCAAATTGTCCTACAGAATGGTTAGATTAATTTGCAACTCTACCAACAGTATATTAGTGTCCCAATTTTGCCACATCCCCTCCAAAACATTTATCACTTTCCTTTGCTGGCATATTGGCCAGCCTGATAGGTATATGGTGGTACCTCAGAGTTGTTTTGATTTTCATTTCTCTAATTAAGAGGGATTTAGAACACATTTTCATGTGATTATTGATAGTTTTGACTTCTTCATCTGAGAACTACCTATTCATATTCCTTAACAATTAGTCAATTAGGGAATGACTCGATTTTTTGTAAATTTGACTTAGTTCCTTATATATTTCAGGAAAAAAAAAACAAAAAACTTTGTCATAGAGTTTTGTTATAAAGATTTTTTCCCAGTTTGTTGCTTTCCTTTGAATTCTGGTTACATTGATTTTGTTTGTATAAAACTTTTTTAATTTGATGTAATCAAAATCATTTATTTTACATTTTGTTATATTCTCTATCTCTTCTTTGTCCTTAAATTCCTTCCTTATCCACAGATCTGACAGGTATACTATTCTATGTTCACTTAATTTATTCATGATTTAATTCCCCATATTTAAATAATTTACCCATTTTGAATTTATCTTGGTAAAGGGTGTGAGATGTTGATCTGGACCTAATTTTTCCCATACTGTTTTACAATTTTCCCAGCAGTTTTTGACAAACAGAAGGTTCTTGTCCCAAAAGCCAGGATCTTTGGGTTTATCATATACTATCTTGCTGAGGGCATTTACCTAAAGTATATTCCATTGATCTTCCCTTCTGTCTTTTAGCCAGTACTATATTGTTTTGATGATCACTGCTTAATATACAGATCTGGTACTGCTAGGCACCCATTTTTCATACTTTTTCCATTATTTCCCTATTCTTGATCTTTTATTCTTCCAGATGAATTATGTTATAATTTTTTCTAATTCTATAAAACAGTTTTTTGGTAGTTTAATAGGTATGGCACTGAATAAGTATATTAATTAGGGTAGGATTGACATTTTTATTATATTAGCTCATCCTACCCATGAGCAATTAATATTTTTCCAATTATTTAGATCCAGTTTTGTGTGGGAAGTGTTTTGTAGTTGTGTTCATATAATTGCTGTGTTTGTTTTGGTATATATATTCCTAAATATTTTCTATTATCTGGGGTGATTTTAAATGGAGTTTCTCTCTCTAACTCCTGCTGTTGAATTTTGTTGGAAATATATAGAAATGCTGATGATTTGTGTGGGTTTATTTTGTACCCTGCAACTAGCCTTTTAGTCAATTTTCAAGGATTCTATAGTATACTATCATATCATCTGCAGAGTGATAGTTTAGTTTTCTCATTGCCTACTTTAATCCCTTCAATTTCTTTTCTTCTCTAATTGCTACTGCTAGTATTGCTAGTACAGTATTAAATAATATAGGCGATAATGGGCATCCTTGCTTCACTCTTGATCTTATTGGGAAGGCTTATAATTTAATCCCAATGCAGATGAAACTTGCTAATGGTTTTAGATATATGTTGTTTGTTATTTTAAGGAAGGGTGTTCTATCATATACTTTCTAGTTTTTTTCAGTAAGAATGGGTGTTGTATTTTGTCAAAGGCCTTTTCTGCATCTATTGAGATAATCATGTGATTTCTATTGGTTTGATTATTGATATGATCAATTATATGGATAGTTTTCCTAATATTAAACCATCCTTGCATTCCTGATATAAAACATACCTGGTCATAATGAATAATCCTTGTGATACGCTGAAGTCTTTTTGCTAGTATTTTATTTAAGATTTTTGCATCTTTGTTCATTAAGGAGATTGGTCTGTAGTTTTCTTTCTCTGTTTTTGGTCTACTTGGATTTGGAATCAGTACCATATTTGTGTCATAAAAAGAATTTGGTAAGATTACTTCTTTGCTTATTTTGTCAAATAGTTTGTATAATATTGGGATTAATTGTTCTTTAAATGTCTGATAGAATTCACTTGTGAATCCATTTGGCCCTGGGAATTTTTTTCTTGTGAATTACTTGATGCTTTGTTCAATGTATTTTTCTGAGATAAGATTGTTTAAGTATTCTATTTCCTCTTTTGTTAACCTAGGCAATTTTTATTTTTGTAAATACTCACCTATTTCACCTAAATAGTCATATTTATTGCCATATAATTGGACAAAATAGTTCTTATTTATTACCTTAATTTCTTCTTCATTAGAGGTGAGATCACTTTTTCATCTTTGATACTGTTTATTTGATTCTCTTTCTTTTTTATTAGATTAAACAGAACTTTTATCTATTTTATTTGTTTTTCAAAGTACCTGCTCTTATTTATTAGTTCAATAGTTTTTTACATTCAATTTTATTAATTTCTCCTTTAATTTTTTGGATTTCCAATTTAGTTTTTAACTGGAGATTTTTAATTTGTTCTTTTTCTGATTTTTTTAAAGTTGCAAGTCCAATTCATTGACCTCCTCCCTCTCTATTCGGTTGATATATGCATTCCGGGATATACATTTTTCCCTGAGTATGGCTTTGGCTGTATCCCATAGATTTTGATATGTTGTCTCCTCATTGTATTTCTCTTTAATGAAGTCCATAATTTTTTTTCTATGATTTCTGTTTTTATCCACCAGTTTTGAAGAATTAGATTACTTACTTCCAATTATTTTTAAATTTGCCTTTCCATGGACCCTTTTAATTATAATCTTTATTACATTACAATCTGAAAAATTTGCATTTATTATTTCTGCTTTTTTTATATTTTTCCTAATATTTTATGCCCTAATGTATGGTCAATCTTTGTCTCTGTGCCATGTACTACTGAGAAGAATGTATATTCCTTTTTATCCCTTTTCAATTTCCTCCAGATATCTATTAACTTTAATTTTTCTAACATTTCTTTCACTTTCCCTCTTTCATATTTATTTTTGGTCCAATTTATCTAGTTCTGAAAAGGGAATGCTGAGATCCCCCACTAATATGGTCTTACTATCTGTTTTCGCCTTAAACCTCTTTTAATTTTTCCTCTAGAAATGCAGATGCTATACCATTTGGTGGATAAATGTTTAGTAATGATATTACTTCATTGTTTATAGTACCTTTTAGCAAAATGTAATTTATTTTCATATCTCTTTTAATCAAATTAGTTTCTACTTTAGCTTTGTCTGGTATCATGATTGCTACTGCAGTTTTTTGTTTTTGTTTTTGTTTTTACTTTAGATGAAAGAATATACTCAGGTCATTCTGGGTTGAAAATCCAAATTTTTTGCCTTCCTGACTGTCATATTCAATACCTTTGGATTCTTTCAAGTAGAAGTTGCAAGTCCTGTGTGATCCTGATTATAGCTCCATGGTATTTGAATGGTTTCTTTCTGGCTGTTTGAAGAATTTTCTCCTTAGCTTAGTGACTTTTGAATTTAGCTATTATATTCGTGGAAGTCATCTTTTGAGGATTGCTTTCTGGAGGTGATCTGTGAATTCTTTTAATTACAATTTTGTTTTCTTGTTTGAGGATCTCTGAGCAGTTATCTTTGATAATTTCTCATAATATGATGTCCAAGATTTTTTTCTTGATCATGTTTTTCAGGTAGTCTAATAACTCTCAGATTGTCTCTCCTAAATCTATTTTCTAGGTCAGTTATTTTTTTTTGTCAGTTATTTTTTTCAATAATATATTTCATATTTTCCTCTTTTTTTATTCCTTTGATTCTAAAGGGTTTCAGTAAATAACAAATGGAAAATATTAAAGATGTATTCAAAAGCTGACTTGAATGAGCAAAGTGCTAATGGACTAGACTTATGGATGTATTTCTAATATTTCATATGATTGATTTCTGAATCCTTAAATTGGATTGGGTTTGAATTTTGTTGAACTTAAAAATTAAACCTCTATTTTATCTGCAATTTGAAAGCTAGAAGATAAGTTGTAAAGATCTTTTGAAATGTCAAAGACTTATACTTAACATCTGAAAAAGTGGTTAGACTCTAAAAAAGATTTTGACAAGGGTTCTGGGAAGACAAAAGTTTTTTTCATTAGTCAGGATAGACTTGCAAAATACTCTTCCTGAATACCTGGCTGTACAATTGTGCTACTACTAATTTCTTAATCTCTGTAATTGGATGCTAATATTATGCTAAAACTGTTGCTGTTTCCTTTGTTTTATTGACACCACAAAAACACCCAATGCTAAAAGTGTATAATAAATTGTTCAGTGAGCAATGAATCTCCCTCTGTGAGCTGCTTTGCTGACACCATGCTAATGATCACTCTCTGTGTCTTTTGTGTGTTGTTTAATCGATGTCCCTCCTTCCTAGTCCTTAAACCTTTCATCTATTTTTCCTCAGTCATTGGTGCCCCTTCATAGGTGACTAGGACCTATGCTTCAATTTTTGGAGAAGCTGAAACTCTTCAGATTCTGCTTTATTATTTCTTGATTTCTCATGAAATCATTAGTTTCTAGATGGTCAATTATGATTTTTAAGACCTGATTTTCCTCTTTCAGTTTTTGGTTCTCCTTTTTTCAGTTGGCCCATTTCTCCTTCCATCAGTTTCATTTCTCCTTGCATCACTTTCCTTACTTCTTGCATCACTTTCATTTCTCTTCTCTACTTTTCCTCTACCTCTCTTAATTTTTTTTTATCTTTTTTGAGCTCTTTGAGAATTTGTGTCAAGTCTACATTTTTCTTTTGATCTTTGCATGTGTTTCCTTTGCTTTCGCTGTCTTCTTCTATGTTTGTACCTTGCTCTTTGTCACCATAAATATTCTTTAGAGTTAGATGCTTTTTTGGTTGTTTGCTCATTTTTTCCTATCTAATTAGAGGTAAGCTCTATTTTCTGGGAAGTTGGGGTACCCTCTTAAACTTAAGTCCTTGTTTGATATTATTCTCAGCTTATTTTCTGGTTCTGAGGGCTGAGAGCTCTGTGATCCCTCTCCTCCTGCTGATTCAATTGACCCTTGAGATGCTGTTTGCTTAAGGATTTGCCTCAGGCTTGGGCATAAGCTTTTGATTTCACTCTGATCTTAATCAGGTCATGGGATGATCAAATTCTAGCCCCAGGCTTAGGATCAAGTTTTTGGTTTTGCTGTGTACTTGATCCAGTTAGGCACACCCTTGATTGCCCTGTCTTAGAGCTCTACCCTGAGCTTTAGGCAGAAAGCTTAGTACTTAGTACTTAGTACTATCAGCCACCCCAAACTGTGTACTATGTCCTTATCCCAAGCCCAGACAGGAAAGCCTGGCTTCACTTTGGGTCCACATGATTTCAGCCCTCTTCAGCCCAGACTGCTCTGTACTGGGATTCCTGACTTCTCCACATGTTTGAAATTTCAAGGGGTATGAGTTGGCTTGTACCATTATTTGCCCAGGCAGGATCTCAGAATCTGAATGTTAACTTGAGATTAGGTTCTAAACCTGGAAAGGCAAATGTGGGGTAGGGTGTGTGTAGGGAGGGGGAGGGGGTGGTTTGCTCTTGACTTGCTCTTCCATCCTTTCTACAGACTTTTGCTAGCTCTGCTTTCTTCTCAATCTTTTTCCCTAGATGATTTCTGCCTACCTTTCCTGTTTTTCTTTTCTTGAAAGTTGTTTCACTTGGTCTCCTTGTTGATTCTTTCTCTCCTGTATTCATTTTGTGACAATATTTTGATCTTTGTCAGAGAGGATTCTTGTGGTAACATGGAGCAGCTCTGGTACACTGCTCTATCTTGGCATTAGCCCCCAACTTTAAAAAAAAATTATATGTCGATAACTTTGGGGGGAGTATGGGAGAGATTTGTTTTCTTCATAAAAAAGTCTTAAACTTGGCTTCCTTTATAGCAGTGTGACTGTCTGCACTGTCACATTTCCCTCAAAAATACACATTGGGACTATCTTGATATTAAACAAATAAAGGACAAGTCAAGCAAGAATAAAACCTAACTCAGAAATAACCCCAGGCCTACCCTAAATGGTTTAGTGGAAGAAACACTGTGTCTTGATACCAGATATCCTGCATTCTAATCTGAGTTTTGCTACCACTATCCCATATGACCTTGGCCATGTCATTTCTTAATGTGGGTCTTAGTATTTCCTCCTCTGTAAAATGAGTGGTAGGGATTCAATCTTGAAGATCTCTTTCAACCATAAATCTATGACCTTTATGGTATCTTTAGGTCCTAATTAGCATTCCCCCAATTCTGGAAAGCTTAAAATTCATATGCTACCTCTTAGTATCTGTGGTAAATATGTAATTTTCTGTCCATTTTAAACTTTTTTTTTAAATTCTGGACCACAGGAGAATAAACCTTACTATTTCTATTTTATACCAGTAAAGTGACATATCTGCATTAACATTAATATTTGTTTTTTTTTTAAATACAATTATTCTCCAGGCTTCACTTCAGTGTGTGAATGAGGACACTAGAAATTTCTTTTCAGTAGTCCCTCAATGCTACTTCTGCCTCTTCCCTTTCTCTAATGATCTCCTAGCACTTCTCTCTCTCTCTCTCTCCCTCTCTCTCTCTCCCTCTCTCTTTCTCTCTCTCTCTCTCTCTGACTGTCTCTCAATCTCTCTCTCTCAGAACAAGAACTCAACTTGAAAATTAATTACTAAGCACCATAAAATTTTCAATTAAATTTAACAAGCTTTAAAATATTAGATTATAAGTCAAAAATAATTACCAGGAGCAGAGTCTTCTCACTTCCAAGAATACCCTATTATCAAAATGCCAGGCATTTAAAAAACAGAACTATTTTATCAAAGAAGGGATTCTTTCCAATGGATATTAGGCTGGCTATGCAGACATACATTAGAAATTGAATGTTGAAAAGATTAAAAATATTAGTCAAGAAATTTATTCTCGCAAAAGTAAATAATGTCATGCTAACTAGATTTATTTAAATGTAAACTAAAATGAAAAAAGAAGCCTGTTATCATTATTCCACTTTGAGAATCCATATAAATTTATTCTAAAATATGTACTTCTTAAACAGATAAAAGAATGGGAATTTTATTGTATATTTTATGCTTTATATTATTATGACAACTCTCCAGACAACAAAATTAAATAGGTTTAGACGGATGTGCATATACTAATATGCAGCTTTCAAAAAAAAACCCTTATATCTTCTATTTTATTTTGTTATCATAAAAACCCTGAGATAATCAGTCTATTATTTTTATCATCACCACAATCTGAAACTCAAAATCAGTGAGATTGAGGAACATTTTGTCCAAAGTCAAACAAAAGGCAAACAGGATTCAAACTTGGATTTTCTTCCCTAGAAATTGAAAGCTTTTTTCTACTATATCCAAAAAAACAGCAAAGGCTCAATATTAGTATATATATATATA
>NW_025390695.1:0-6404 GCF_016433145.1 Gracilinanus agilis | reverse complement strand
GTAGATTTTTGACTATTAATGGGATAGAGCTAATTTCTATTTACACAATCCCCCCTGATGATCATTGGGTGCCTAGTCACCCCAAGTGATCATGTTACACAAACATCTTCTACCACAAAGGTCCTTCTAACTACAATAGTTAGAGATAAGAGGGAAAATGAAAAGAGAGAAAGCAAACCCAATGTTTTGCTAAGCGCGTTGACAAGAAACCAATTGGGGGCAGTCCCCAATCAGCATAACATGTACAATTAAGGTAACTGTTCAAAAACCCATCAGTCCATTCATTAGTACCCAAAGTTCGTTCTGGATCACTTGATGCAACAAAACCCCATCAGTTCAATCAATTGCAACCCAAAGTTCATTCTGGATCTCTTGATTAAACGTAGGTTCTTCAGGCATCTCTCTGCAAACAGTTCATTCTCTGGATTTAAGGAATCAGCAAGTTTCTTTCCCTGAGAATTTTCTCAAACAAAACCAAAATTAAATCTTGGATATAATAAAATATGATTAATCTTGAATTTTATAAAAATACAATCCCCCCTGACGTGGGTATTTAGAAAGAAATACCCAGATCAGCTCAATATATACAGTTGAGTCATGGGGTTGCATGAGTCAATTAAAAAGAAAAAGGAAAGAAAAAATATAAAAATCAAATAGAAGAAATTGAAGCTTTTGAAAAAGAAAGGCATTAAAATCAAAATCAAAATATCAAAGTTATGTACAAAAAAAAATTTTTTTTTGAAGAAAACAAAATAAAATTATAACAGGCCCTAGTATTAGGGTCTCATCAATTATAATTTCCATCCTACTAGTCTGTAGGATACAATGCAGTAATACTGCACTTACCCGTTTGCAGCTAAGACTACAGGAAGTTGCCATTCTATAAGAGAGAAAAAAGGACCAGATTTAAATGCAAGGGAAGCGTCTGTCATTCCCTTTACTCTCAGGAGTATATGGGTGAGCCAAATAATAGCCAACCTGTGGTACCTGACTGGCAGTGTAGTTCGGAGAGTCCTACGTCTTAACATATGTTAAGCGTCGCAGCTTCGATTCTTACACTGAGTTCAAGTCCTCAGTGTTGGCGTGGGAGTACCTCAATCCCACCTGTATATGTATGATCTCTTTAACCTCGTGCTCCTTGGCACTGTGCAGATGTTCTCAGAAATCCCATTGGGTTTGTCGGTCGGTCTTCATGACCTTGTGCTTTCCTTAGCACCATTAATGGCTCATGTGTTCCCTTCTCCTGGAATTAGACAGAAGCATTAATCACAGTCCCATAACATTTAACAATATATGGCAAGTTCTTGGAGTCTAAACCTTGTGAGTAAGCATTAATATTACAGCAATGATATATATATTAAAATTATAGCATTGCAAAAATATGCAAAAATTAAGTGATTATATGTACTCAAGTACAAGAAAATGAGAAAAAAGACAAAAAAAATATCAATTATTCTATTAAAAGATATTAAGAAATCAATAAGAAATTAGAATAAAATCAGGGAAAGAATCAAGACAACCCAATGATTCCAAATTAACATCCATGAGTCCATGAACTGTTATCTCCAATGCAGGTAACAGGAAACAGTCAATCAGGTTCAATAGAAGATGCCCTCTTTACATGTGAGCAATGAATCCAAGAGTCCTTTTCTCCGATCTTTATAGCTGTTGGGGTGGTTATTAAAATTTCAAACGGGCCATCCCACGAAGGCTGGGTTGCCCCCGTGCGCTGGAAGTTCTTTATATACACTTTGTCTCCTGGATTCAGGTCGTGAAGTGAAAAGTCTATTGGTCCTGCTTGTACTGCAGTTCCAGATTCATGGAGTTCACGCAGTCTGTGTTGCAATTCCTGTATATAGGAAGCAATAGAAGTATCTCCTCCTAATAGTGATGTATATGCAGGAGAAAAGGGTTTAGCCTGTATAGGAGGATGTCCAAAAAGCATCTCATATGGTGAGATGTGTATATCTCCCCTAGGTCTGCTTCTAAGATAAAATAGAGCTAGAGGGAGAATTTCAGGCCATTTTAGATGTGTCTCAGTACATAATTTGCCAATCATGGTTTTAAGTTCTCTGTTCATCCGTTCAACTTGGCCTGAGCTCTGGGGGTGATATGGTACATGGAATTTTGGAGTTATCCCCAGGCATGAATATATTTCAGATAAAACTGAATCAGTAAAGTGACTCCCTCTGTCCGAGTCAATACGTGCAGGCAGACCAAAACGAGGAATGATTTCTTTTAAAAGCACCTTGGCAACAAAGGCTGACGTGGCTCGGGCAGTAGGAAATGCTTCCGGCCACCTGGTCAGTTGATCCACTATGACCAGACAGAATTTATATTGTCCAGCCTTTGGCATTGTTATGAAATCAATTTGTAGGTGCTCAAAAGGTGTGTAAGCTAATGGACGCCCACCAAAAGCCTTGCCACGAAAGGCGTGTTGGTTATATGCTTGGCAAGTAGGGCAAGCTGCACACACTTTAGAGGCTATAGTGGTTATGCCAGGAGCTATCCATACTCTCTTAACAGAGTCCACGATGCCCTGGGTACCAAAATGACCATTTTTATGAATAGATTGGCAAATTTGGCGATAAAAGTGGCTAGGGAGCAGGGGTTTTCCTTCAGAGGACACCCATACTCCATTTATCTGTTTGGCTTTAAATTTCTGCTTCCATTTTGTTATTTCCTTCTCATCATAGGAAAGTGATAAATTTAAGTCATCAGTGGTTGTTAATGTTAAAATTAGTTCAGGCCCTTCTATTGCTGCTAGCTTTGCAGCAATATCTGCCCGATTATTTCCTTTAGAGACAGGGTCAGTGCCACCTGTATGAGCAGAGCAGTGAACTACAGCTAGGGCTTTTGGTAGCTGGAGAGCAGAAAGAACTTCATTAATAATTTTTGCATTAGCTATAGATTTTCCAGCTGAGGTTAAAAATCCTCTCTGGAGCCATAACATACCCACTGCATGACATATTCCAAATGCATATCGAGAATCCGTATAAATTGTAGCCTTTTTATCTTTGGCAATTATACATGCATGTTTTAGAGCCATGAGTTCTGCGGCTTGAGCACTTAGATTTGAGGGCAGTGAAGCTGACCATACAGTGTTAAATTCTGTAACTACAGCAGCTCCAGTGTAGCGTATGCCATCTCTCATAAATGAAGAGCCATCAGTAAATAAAACTAGATCAGGATTCTCTAAAGGAGTGTCCAGGAGATCGTCTCGAGGCTTTTCAGCCATGGACACAATTATGTAAAGGTTCTTCCGAAACTGGTAAATCTGGAAGTAAGGTGGCTGGGTTAAGGGTTGTACAACGTTTTAAAGTAATATTTTCATTATTTAGCAAGGTTATTTCATACCTTGTAATTCTCTGATCAGAAAATGCCTGTGTTCTATGTCTTAGCAGTAATGCTTCCACTTCATGTGGGCACATAATTGTTAATGGGCATCTCAATACTAGATCAACAGTTTTTGTCACTAACAGAGCTGTGGCAGCTACACCTCTAAGGCATGGTGGTGCACCTGCAGCTATAGGGTCTAGCTGAGCTGAATAATAAGCAATTGGACGCTGGTATGGTCCCAAAGTTTGGGTTAAAACACCTGAAGCTACTCCTCTACGCTCATGTACATATAAAGTAAATGGTTTGTTATAATCTGGGATGCCTAAAGCAGGAGCAGACAGAATAGCTTGTTTTAAATTCGATAGAGCTAACTTGTGTTCTGGCTCTAATTTAAGTGGTTCAGGGACTGAATCTTTTGTTAATGCTATAAGGGGTTTAGTAATCTCCCCATAGCAAGGGATCCATTGTCTGCAGAAACCTGTTGCTCCTAGGATTGCTCTTAAGTGTTTTTTAGTGGTAGGATTGCTCAATTTTTGAATATTTTCAATGCGCTTAGGGGATATATGTCGTGCACCAGCTGTCAAGATGAACCCCAAATATTCCACTCTGGGGAGACACCACTGCACTTTTTCTTTTGCTATCTTATGTCCTCTTTTATGTAACTCTAAAAGAAGATGTTTACTATCTTCTTGGCATGTTTCAGCATCAGGTGAAGCCAGGAGCAAGTCATCTACATATTTAATCAATTTACTATTTTTAAATATTATATTTTCTGTATCTTGGCTCAAAATCTGTGCAAAAATACACGGGCTCTCGCAATAACCCTGGGGAAGACGCCCCCAGGACCACTGAGAATTATTCCAGGTAAAGGCAAATATATGTCTGGAATTCTCATGAATGGGAATTGAGAAAAAGGCTGAGCACAGGTCCACGACCGTAAAGTAAGTGGCTGTGCTGGGAATAGAAGAAATAATTGTGTTTGGGTTTGAAACCACTTGGTGTCTCTTTATAACATGATTGTTTATAGCTCTTAGATCCTGAACAAATCTATATTGGGGTTTTCCATCTGGGCCTAATTTCGGCTTCTTGACAGGTAAAATAGGTGTATTATATTCTGACTTGCACGGGATTATTATTCCTTGCTCAATTAGTGAATTTATCACTGGGGTAATTCCCTCAATGGCTTCTTTTGATAAGCGGTACTGAGGAATGGAGGGAGCTGGTCCTCCTTTTGTTCTAATCTGAACAGGTACAGCTGATTTAAGTAGGCCTACATCAGTAGAAGATGTAGCCCATAGAGACTCTGGAATATCATCTGGGATTTTAAAAGTGGGAGGCTCTTTTACTTCCTGCTCTTCTGAAAGAAGTACAGGGAGTAGGTTTAAAGAGTCCTCTGGCAATTCCAGTGACATAGAACCATCTGGATTGCAAATTATTGTGGCTCTAAGTTTACATAATAGATCCCTTCCCAGTAAATTTGTGGGGGATCCAGGCATTAAAAGAAAGGAGTGTTCTATTGATAAAGGTCCAAGGCTTACCATACGAGGAGAAAGTTCTGGGACCTTTTGAGATGTTCCTGATACCCCTACTACGTTCAGAGAGCCAATAGAATTACAGTTTACATCTGGTTTGCTTACCAGTACTGATCTTGAAGCCCCAGTATCTAATAAACAACCGTAACATGAATTACCCACTTTTAGGGTTACATAAGGTTCCTTACTATTTGGGGGGGAATGTATAGGGATAATAGGCATTAGAACATCATGGTCAGGAAAGTCAAAAGTTTCCCTTTCTGATTCCAAAGCCGTCCCTCCCCCCACGCACCTTCATAAAGATGCTTGGGCTCCATGGGCACCCCCCTGAGGGGCATTAGCACCCTGATTAGTTCGGGGGCGAGCTCCACTTGAGATATACTGTTGTGGGGTCATTTGGTATGAGCTATCATCATCCCGAGTTTTATTTTTAGCATTTCTATCATGCCTAAAATTGCTATTCCCGGAATCATCATCTTTATTATTGCTATTCCTGTTTCTGTTGTTATTCCTATAGTTATCTGTTGGCTGGGTATTATTTCTGAGTAGTCTCAAGAAAGTCCTACAAATCCCCATTGTATGGCCCTTCTTTATACAGAAATAACAGAAAGCAGGTTGATTGTTAGATTCTTGGAGAGGGGCTATAATCTCTCCTTTATTTTTTTGGTTTGCTTTTAGCATTTTGATTTCTGCTTTTAAACCATCTATCGAGTCAGTATCATCCTCCTGTTCTTGGCTTCTAAAAACATAAGATGCTGTCTTCCTTAATTCCTCAAGGCCCATTTTATCCCAATTTGGGCAATGAGTCTTAAAATAGTCTTTGACTACTTTGCAGGAATTTTTTACAAATTGTCTACGTACATGTTTTACTTCCCGTTCTACGGTTAAGTCAAGGTCCATATATATCCTTGCAACCTCAATCAGTCTGTCCATAAAATGGGACGGAGTTTCATCGGCACGCTGTTTAATTTTTTCAAATTTGTCCCACATGTATCCTGTGTCAGCACAAGCCTTTATAGCTGTTAATAATGCTTGCCTGCCATCATGTAATTTTTTAATATCTGTTGGAGAGTTGTAATTCCATTTTGGATTTGTATGGGGCCAGTTAGGTGAGTCTTTACTTTTATTACGATTGGCCCGATTTATGATCCTCTCTTTCTCACCATGTGTCAGAATTGCTCCTAAAACATTTTCAACGTCCTGCCAAGTAGGGTCATAAGTATCAAATATATTTTCTAATGTTCTTAAAACTAAAACTGGGTCTTTTTCAAAACTAGGCATATTCTTTTTCAATCCCTCTAAATCATCAAGGCTGAAGGGAGTAAAGTGTCTTACAGATACCAGGTCTCCTTCAGTATTAAAAGTAGGTACTTCTCGTAAAGGAAATAGTGTTCCTGCAGCAATAGCTGTATCCCTGAATGTCTGTAGGAGGGGCTGAGGGGTGGGTTGGACAGGTTGAGGAGGTGGGAGCAGGACAGGCTGGGGATGTAGCCGTATGGGTTGGGAAGGGGGTGGGATTTGTTGGGGGGAGGG
>NW_025390694.1:0-8980 GCF_016433145.1 Gracilinanus agilis | reverse complement strand
TATATATATATGTATATATATATATGTGTGTGTGTGTGTGTGTGTACATATATATGTTGCTGTTCTAGTTAAGTCCCATTCCTAGTTCATCAACTTTTTTCTTTTCTTCTTTTATTGATGAATGTGTTTAGATATATAAATTATTCACTAAAGACTGATTTAGCTACATTCCAGAAGTTTTAGTATGTTGTCTAATTATTGTTGTTTTCTTTGATGAAAATTTCCATTATATCTATGATTTGTTCCTTGACCTACTTATTTTTTAGGATTAAATTAATCCTTCTTCAAAGGTACTTCATTGAATATAATTGCATTGGGGTAAGTAAAAGACACATTTAGTATTTCTTCATTTGTTTGTGAGATTTTGATGCCTTTATACATAATCAATTTTGTAAAGGTGACTTACTTAGAAGAGAAATATATTTTCATTTCTGTTCCCATTTAGTAATTGCTACAGATCTATTATATAGGATAGATAGGATATTCCTTTCCTGTCTTTCACTTCTCTTTTCTTTATCTTTTTGTTAGATTTGTCTAAGTCTGAAAGGACAGTATTGAAAACCACAAGTAGAGTAATTTTACTATCTATTTCTTCCTGCAATTTTATGATTTTTAAAAAGCATTTAGTTGCTTTGCTATTCTCTCTCTCTCTCTCTCTCTCCCCCCCTCTTCATATGTATATGTATATGTACATGTTTGTGAATATAAATTATAAATCTTTTTTTTTTTTTTTGGATTTCTTTCATTGTTCCTTCTGGTACCTCTTTAGATGTTTTCTTTAAAGATGATTGGGAAAATCTAGGCTTCTCTTGGTCTTAACATGATGGCTACCTTTTCCTAATTCCATTTAATAGATTTTCTAGTTCTAGTATTAGATCTAGGAATATGAACTTGGGTTTCCTGACTTCAGAGTCGGCATCTTTCCATGACACATGATGCATTCACAGCCTGTATTTGTGGTTAGGGACAGGAAAAAAAGGAAAGAAGAGAGAATGATGGTTGAATTAAGCCCTGGACAGGGGTTGAAGTTGAGGTGGGTAAATCTCAAATGGAATCAATACTTGAAGAATGAGAAAAGAGGCCCAAATGTGGTATCCTAATACTGCATGTAGGTCTGAAAGTAGGATTTGGGTTTGGAAAGGCATTAGAACTCAGAATAAAGCTTTCCTGACCTTCCAAAGTAGAAATTCATTTTCTTAGTAAGACAATTAATTTTAGGATTAAGGAAATGAATGGGCCCACAATCATAGATTTAACTAAGTCATAAAACTTATGAGTTATAAAGATTTATCTGAAGTTCAAATGATTACTGATGGTGGCTGGATGACTTTTAGTGCCCTGTTATGTTGATTTTAACAGAGATATTTGGGAAGCTGAAGTGTTGGCCAGAAACCAGAAACCTGCAGGATTTACTCCTCCCCCACTGACAGGCTAGAGTGAGAAGGGAGTGGGGCACAAGCTGGCTCAGAGCTCCTTTCTGCCCCCTCCCAACAAGCAGTTAGAAATCAGTTGAAAATGGTGGTTGATCTGAATTCTTCAGATAAGGGTAGGCAGGCAAATCTCTAATGATGTTTGACTTTCTCAACTTATTAGAAGAATTGGCTGTTGGGAACCAATCAGAGAAATAGGGTCTTTGATAGGGCCTTTTATCTGGATTCCCATCATGATCAATACGGCTGATGCAGCTTTGTGATTGATTCTGGTGGCCTAAGCCTGAAAGGCTGGGCTACCAGGAGTTTGGCTAATTCAAAATAATTGACCCCTCCTGGAAGCTCATTTTATATTTGAAAGTCATTGAGAGAAATAGAGTCTTATAATAGATATTTTTATCTGGACCCTATTACAAGAATGGCAGGTAAGACTGTGTTTGATCTTTCTGTTCTGCAAGTCTGAACGCAGTCAGGATGGGTTATCTAGGATAAAAATCTGAACTCCTTGGGGGCAGCTGGGTAGCTCAGTGGATTGAGAGCCAAGCCTAGAGCAGGGGTGGGTGGGGGTTCTAGGTTCAAATCTGACCTCAGACACTTCCCAGCTGTGTGATCCTGGGTAAGTCACTTGACCCCCATTGCCTACCCTTACCACTCTTCTGCCTTGGAGCCAATACACAGTATTGACTCCAAGACAGAAGGTAAGGGTTTAGAAAAAATCTGAACTCCTCTTTTTGATTCCTTTTATGATGCATACCTTTTCTTATTGGAAAGCATTATAATCTGATTTTCTAGGAAGCTTTAAGTTTTTAGTAAACCAGCACTTAATGAGTTAATGGCCTTCCTCACCCCCCCCCCCCCTTAGCAGAGTAAAGCTGCAGCTGTGGGTATATTTCTCTTACTGCTCTCTAGGAGTCCCAAGATCACGGAGTGGCAGGCTCAGGCAAAATTCCACTTTAGATAAAGTGAGGCTCATTTTTAACCTTGGGACTTTTTCTCATCCGGGCATGATCTTCATGAGAAAATTCTTTGTAAAACCATATACTAATCATGATGTAATTTCTGTAACCTTGGCATGTCTGCACAGTTGTGAAACTTCTTTGTCCTTTGTGTGAAAAGGTTTTTTTTTTGAATATTGTATAAAATAAATCTCAAGCTGATTGCCGGTTGGAGAAGCAGCCATGAGCTAATGGCAGTCCCCAGTATCAGATTTCATTCTTTCTCACCTAAACTGCCACCTCCCAGGCTCCTGGAGCTGTTGGATAGCTTTCAACACTAGGCTTTATATTCCTACATTATTTATATATGGTTAGGCCATGTAAGATGACCCACCAGTGGCATGGATAGATATCTGACCTGAGATATGGCCCAGCCTGTCTTAAATGGAGACTGAAATTTCCACTTCAGCTCTTGGGACTATGCTGACATTGTCAGTACCCTGGGGTAGGGCTAGGGAGAGACAGCAGGACTCAAGACCTTTGTGGCTGGGTTATTTCTCCTTAATTCTCCTACATCTCATAAGAGTATTGGGCAGAATTATATCTTTCTACCACACATAGGATATCTATAGTCTAGAATAATGATGGGCAAACTACGGCCTTCAGGCCAGATGTGGCCCCCTGAAATGTTCTATCTGGCAGTGCAACATTATTCCTATTCTGACAAATACGAGTAGGATATGATAAAATGAAACTTCGAAAGAGTTGCCTTAGAAACTTAGATGAGCATTTCCTTTCCTTTGGCTCCCTCTTTAAAAAGTTTACCCATCACTGGTCTAGAAGCTTGATAAAAGGTTCAGAATAGAAGCAGTTTCTGTAGTTGCTCTTAAAGGGTAGTATAAAAGAGTTTATTCTCACCAGCTCAGTTCTCTCCTATCAAATGCCGGTTACACAAAAAACAGCTAGCAAACCTTTTTTTTTTTTTTTTTTAGCAAAGTAAAACAAAGTAAACAAATCTAAGAAATTATGCCAACTAAATTATTCAAGATAAAACTACCCAATGAAAATAAGCTTTTTGAGGAATAGGATGATCCCACCTCAGGGAGTCTTCTCTTAGCCTTGTCTTAGCCTTAGTCTTGATAGTTTCAGACACTTGTAGTCAAAGGATATGTGGGTGGGGAGGTGGAGCTGACTTCTCCACATTGCTGAGGCTCCTGGTCCCCATTCAGAAGTGCACACTTGACTCATCTTTTTTGCACTCCTTTGCTGACATGCATCTACCTCATGCAGTGTCCCAGCTCAGGAGTTTCTTAGCTAGTCAGGAATCATATAGCATCATAGGGCTATCCCTGAGGAAAACTTCCCTAAGCTTGGATAGAATGGGGATTATAAATGCCACAATAATCAATATAGCTTTCATAAATACTAAAATTTGGTAAGTTTGTCCCTTTGGATAATATTTTCCATTCTATCAAAGAGTAACCTATATAACATGTTAGAATGTATTTTAAGATATGTCTTGAAGAGTCTATATTAAATGAACCCTTAAAGTATAAAGATAAAAGATAAAAACATTGGGTCTTAGTTTTCCAAGGCTTATTGCCCTAACATTATCCCCATTGTACCTTAAGCATATGTGTATATGTTTTGTATTATTCACAGAGCTATAAGAGATCTTAGAATGGCTAGGCGGGGCAGCTGCTAGAAATGGAATCAAAGCATTTGGGTTCAAATCCTGACGGTTTTCTGTAGGCAAGTCATGTAACCTCTCAGTTCCCTAATATCTGAAATAAGAGGGGGTAGTCTTGATGACCTGAAAATTCTACTGCAGCTTTAAACATTTGAGTTTAGTCTGACTACTTTATTAAGTTTATTAATGACTTTCATTTTTACAGGTGAAGGTTTACCCCATCAGAAGGGACAGATAAGAACAATATATTTGAAAAGCCATGAAGGCAGCTGAAGCAGGCATTGGTGAGTACTTAGAGCTTGGTCAAGCTGAAGAACTAAAGGTCAATCTATTGCATCCTGGGTCATTAGCAGTTATCCTAACTTTTGTCCTGCCACTGGACTTGGATGATTGGTAGAGAGAGGGTGGCTGAAGACTTTGTGCAAATCTGCCTCACTTAAAATCCAATTCACCCACAAGTCAAGACACCACCCCATGATGTCATGAGTCCACTTTGAAACGAAGGATGAACAATGAGAAAAAAGATATTTTCTGGAAATTCTTTCCCTTATCTTAGAATGGAAAGACAATGAAATAAAAACATCTCTGGTGACATTATATAACTTGTAACCTAGAATTACCCAACCTTTCTGTCAAGAGGAGAGAATTATGTTTCATTATTGAAACCATTACTAATTTTTCAGTTCAGTTAGGAGTTTGGCTTCTTTTTAGTGATATTTTAATTTATGTTATTGTAGTCATACATATTTGTCTTCTGGTTCTGCTTATTTCACAATATTGGTTTATGTAAGTCTTTCCATTTTCTCTGAATTCCTTATAGTTTTAATTTATTATTGTACAATAATATTCCATTCCTTTCATATTCCACTGTTTGTTCAGCCATGCCTAATTGATGGGTACCCACAGGTGGTAGGCAGTGAATAGCAGAGCTGGTATTTACAAGACCCCCCTGACTCCCTGAATTCACATACTTTCCTCTATGGCACATTGTTTCCTTGCAACTACAATATGACAATGCCATTCATCTCTTTAATTGTATTACACATTAAACTAAACATTTCTGTTATTGCTATTTAATTCAAGTTTCGTTCCTCTCACTTTCTTTTCTTTCTAAGGCTGCTTCTCTCTGTAGCTCCTATGTGAGGAACAATAAGCTTATTGAGTTTGGAGTAGAGTCCTTTTAATGCCCAGTGCTATGGCATGCAAGCATTCCATAGGATGTGATGGTGATGTTACTTCTAGAGCTTTAGAAAGGTGCTCTGATGAATCTTTGTTAGTATTTAATAACTGAGGACTTCCAGAAAAATAAAAGTAATGAGCAAGCCATTAATTCTATAACATTCTTAGTACCACACCCCACCTCCCCAGGAAAGCCCTGATTTGGTGCCAGGCAAACAATGAATGCTCAATAAACATTTATTGATGAAAATATTTTTAAAATCTTGGATTAAAAAATAATTTAATCTTTCTTTGCCTCATCCAACTCCTCCCCCTCCCCAGTTTGTTGTTGTTACAGTTGGCTTTGGCAACTTGGATAAGGCTGTTCTCATGCAAGGCTATGTGCCTTGGCAAAGAAGTTGTAGCTGCACTTCAGTGTGGGTGACTGTGAACTTGGGAGAAAATCGAAGTGTACTTAGGATATAATGGAAATTAAAATCTGCATTAGTTATGACCTAGGAAAGAGATCTAGTAATCATTGTTGACTCTTCCTAAAGATATCAACCCAATGTGTTCCTGGGTTGGAAAAAAAGAAAAAGAACCCAAGAAGATACTGATTGTCATTAAGAGGATTCATGGGAAGAAAATGGAAAATGTTATTCTCTTCTTGTATTTAAACCTATCAAATTTCATGCTATTCTGCTGGCCACGTTTCAAGAAGCAGTATTGAGAAGGGAAATAAAAAAATGATCAGTGATGTGAAGAAGCTAATACAAGAGGCTAGGCTAAACTAGCCAAAACTCTTCTGAAAATCCAGAAAGATGAAGTTTGGAAAACTGAAGTCTGAGGAAGGATATGAAAGAGGATAAATGTAAAATCATATGCTTTGCGTCTAAAAAATCAAACACAAGTATATGTACAGGCAGAGAAAGGCATTATGGCATAGCTCTGCAATGATTTAATGAAAAAAAAAAACCTGAGGGCTTTTAGCAAACTCTACTATTGTGTTACTGTAGGCAAATTATTTAAATAATTTGGATCTTAGTTTTCTCATCTGTAGAATGGGGGGTTGGATGAGATAATCTCTAAAACCCCTTCATCCTTTAAATCTTTGAGTCTATGAATAGTACTACATGGCAACTCAAAAAAAAAGTGTAAAGTAAATTCATATTCAGGATCCCACCTGCTGGTAGGATTAAGTATGCCTTATTCAGTGTTAGTAAATAGAGATTAACCTCACCCTCAGCTTTGAGGCATCTTTGCATATACTGGGCAGCTTGCCCATGGGCTTTTGTTAGCTGCCTTGGTGTTGCATTTTTCTTGTTCTGGCCTGTCAGCAAACTCTGCCTTGAAGTCCTGTAGGTTTTCTAGAGAGTTTCTTGTGGGCTGGATAAAGAGCTTCTTTAAATCACCACTAGACTTTGAGTTCATGAAGACAGTTTCCTGGATGGTGGTTGAGGGGACGAACTTGTTCTACACTCAGGGGTGTGATCCAAGTGAAGCAGGTCTTAAAAAAAATCTGTGGTTATGAATATGGATATAATATCTGTTCAGTACAGAATTCAGAATAAAGCATTGTCTTATCATCAGTCAATCAATAAGCATTTACTGCATGTCACTCAGAAAGCAGAGTTGGAAGGGAACCGTAGTGGTTATCTGGCCTAATCCTCCCTCCCCACTTTACAGATGAGGAAACCAAAGGTCAGACAAGGGAAAAAATGACTTGTCTATATTTACAAAACTAGTTCATAAAAGAGTTGAATTTTGAACCTTTTTGTGGGCTATATTGAACATGTACAATATTTTCTACCTGTTATCAGTCTAATGTGTGGTACTTTTGTTTTTTTTGTCTCTGGCCTGCTCTTTCCTGATTGCAGACAAATTAGTATTTGGGAACAGAATCGATCCAAGTTATGACCTTGTGAGTTTTGAAAAGTTGAAGAAGTCATCAGAAATCTCAGCAACCAGAGTTGTAAAGACCACAAGAGACAGTAGCAGCATTAGCTGAGTGTCATGAGGACCCATTTCCAACGAGTGACCTGTCAACAGAGACTCCCCATCCTCTAAGGAATGGGCCCACCTGAGTAAGGCTTTACTTAATACCAGAAGTAAACTTGGTAAGGTAACCAAAAGGGCAGAAAAGAGTTCCCAGGATCAGGAGGTAGCCTCTCAGCTTTAAATGTTTCCTAAAGCTCTGTTTCAAGGTTTGTGAGTTTGGAGACTGAGGGTATAGAGGAGAAATTGCTCCCTTAGTTTGGGAGATGTTTTTTTATTTCTGTCTTTGTTAGGCATTTTTAGTAAATACTCCTTTTGTTGTTGTTTAGTCATTTTTCACTGAAGTCCAACTCTCTATGACTCCATTTGGGGTTTTCTTGGCAAAGATATTCAAATGATTTGCCATTTTCTTCTCCAGTTCATTTTGCAAATGAAGAAACTGAGGCAAACAGGCTGAAATGACTTGTCTATGATCACATAGTTCTAAATATCGAAGACCAGATTTGAATTTAGGAAGATTGAATCTTGACTCCTGACACTCTATCCATTGCACTACCTAGCTGCCCTAAAATACCCCTATGGAAAAACTAATTGATATCAACCAATTAGCGGATACTAGGGAGATATCAGCAATTGAGATGGGATTTCTTGAATCTCTTACAGATACCTCGCAGATGCCACTGATAGCTCTATTAAGTTTTTATCTTTGTAGGACTGGTGCTTGGCACAGTTCCTGGTAAATGGGAGTCACTTAAATAAATAAATATTTTCTGATTCATTGGTTAATCTTCTTAAGTCCCCATGTCCTCATCTGTAAAATAATAGCGTTGGACAGGATGGCTTCTGAGGTTGTTTAGCTCTAGATCTATGATCCTATGGTCTGTGAAATGAAGGTTTGGATTTATGTTCTCCTTCCAGCTCTAACATTCTGTTACTCAATGGCTATATTACAAACCTGACCCATTTAATCACTCCTTGGGAAATAAGTAGAGAATCTTGTTTATGTATTAACATTTTTGCCATTTAAAGGGCAGAGATTTTGTTACACTTACCAGGAGATATTACATCTTTAGGCAATAAGGGGGCAATCGTTATATTCAGTTTTCAAGTGATTGACAGAACTGGAAAATATTACCTTCCTTGTTCTCTCTTTTCCATAGTATTCTCCTGGGAAAGGGAGGCTTTAGGCTCAGAGAAAAACAAAAGGAAATTTTTCAAAAAGGCAATCAGTTGGCCTGTGGCCTAGGATATTCCTGGCATCCATGCATGCTGTATTATCCGACCATGCATTTTTATAGTTATTTGTTCTGATGGTCAATAAAATGTGTCATTTCTATGGAAACTGCTTCATTGTATCAGGCTTTGCCTGAAATGAAGCTAAGAACACATGCTTTTCACAATTGCCTTGTCATCCTCTTTGTTTTTACAGAGAAAATGAAAAACAGAGCTTTGTCCTTTGAACTGATGCTTCCAAAGGAAAATAGGAATCACAGACATATAAAATGAGTTCTGTAGGCTATGGGCTTCACCAAACTTCTTTATAGGGTCATAATACTTAGACTTGGAAGAAATCTCAGAGATCATGGAGTCCAATACCCTTTTTTTTTGCAGTTGAGGACAACTGAGGACCAAAGAGGTTACTATACTATTTAGAGTCAGAAGGGACTTTAAGGTTCTTATGATCTCATTTTTTAGATGAAAAAGGTGAGGGAGAATGACTTGCCCAAGTTCTTGTTCTCTCTCTCTCTCTCTCTCTCTCTCTCTCTCTCTCT
>NW_025390693.1:0-3210 GCF_016433145.1 Gracilinanus agilis | reverse complement strand
TTCCTTCCTTCCTTCCTTCCTTCCTTCCTTCCTTCCTTCCTTCCTCCCTTCCTTCCTTCCTTCCTTTCCTTTTTTTCTTTTTCCTTAAAAAAAACAACAAACAAATTCTAGTTTCCAAGGGAGAATTTTATTCCCTATTTTTAAAACGGCTATCTACTTTTGTGTCTTAAAGGGCATGTGTAAATCTTTTTGTGTGTGTGTGGGGAGGAATGCTGGTGATTCTGGAAGGAGAGGAATAAAGAATCCTTTTTCTATTCTCTTAGTCTCAGGATCTGCGTGAAGCATGAGAAGAAGCAGGAGCATCTCCAATGAGTTCGCTGCAGTAAACGGGGGCAAAGGCAGAAGCAAACTTTACAAGTTGCCACTGCTACTCTGGTGACAGGCAAGACCTGGGCATCTCCGTTCCAGTGATATTCTTCCTATTAGAATACTGTATGAAGATAGTGCGGTATAATCAGAGAAATTAAAAGTGTGTGTGTAGGGGGGATTTTTCCCCCTCCCGCTTCAGTGAAAGTGTTACAAAGTGAGTCAGGCGACTGGGGATCATCTGACTGAACTTTGCTGAAACCGACACACATTCCTGTCTGCGGGCTCCTCGCATTTCGTCTCTTTTCCCCTTACCCCTACTCCCACTTTTCTCCACATATTATTTTTCTGTAAATAGATTTCATCTTTTTAAATAAAAGAAAAAAGGGATATTTGCTGCTTTGGATTAACTTTACTCTTATATTCTTCCCCTGCAATTTCCCTACTCAGTCCTGATTCACCTAGTTATCCTGGAGAATGAAGAAGCTTAGATTGTAGATTCCTTTTCTTCTCACTTGTTATACTTATTTTCCTCCAACCCTCCTAGTTTGCCTTTTAACAATTTTATTTAGCATTGTCATCCAGTCGGTGTTCCCACCAAGCATCCTTTCAAATGCACAAAGAACAGCACACATTTATCTCCTAGTTGGTTTATTCTATTTATACATTGTTGACTTCATTAATACATACACACTCACACAATACCACCCTAGCATACTGTTTGACCATCTTTTTTTTTCAGCTTCTATTTCTATTCTTGTTGTTGTTATTATTATTCCTTTCCAGGAATTTCTATATGATTTTGATAAGCATCATCATATTTAGTGTTATCAGCAAAGACACAAGCTTAGAAGTGACATTCTTTCCATGAATCCAGGAGAGAAGAAAAATCCACTCAGTTCAGATAAATCCTGGTAATTCCCAAAGGGAAAGGCATTGGATACGTGCTTGACTAGAGAGAAAATGAAAAACTCTTCTACCTGCTTCTCAAAACCAAGACATTGCTTAGGCAGGAAGAAACAAATTATTATACACAAAGAAAAGCACTGAAAAAACAAACTATCTACATCTTCTCAAGTAATTAACTGAAGAAAGACAAGTAAAGGATAAGTTGGAACACCACATAGGCAATATACAGACTTTAGATTAAGTTTTCAGAGTCTTGAAGAGATACTTGAAATTTACAATTAAACTTTCCTCCCCAGAGTGTTCTAGATCTCCTAAGTTACTTAATATACAAGGACATGATTTTTCGAGATGCAACAGAAATGCCATACAGGTCCACATTTGCGCCCCTAAGACTGTTTATTATAGCTAGTGTTACACATTATATTCATTATCTGTTCCACCTGCAGAGCCCCATATAGTCCCTCCCTCTCCCCTTTCCATTAAATTGTTTTCAGAAAACATGAAACCAGGTAATACACTCTTCATAAACTTATGTTATGCGTTTATATGAACTGTAAGGCTAAACTAGTTATCTATATCCAAACCAAGAAAAGGGGGTGGGAGAAGGAAGAGACAAGAAACAAACACTCAAAATAGTCTTTACAGCAAAAGAGCACTCCTGGAAACCTCGCTTTAAATCTCATTCTCTTTTCTCGAAAAAAAAAAAAAATGACTGTTTAACATAAGAAAAAAAGGCTCCTTGACACAAAGCTTTTGTTATCCAGTTGATCAGCAACGTGCTTTAGATACTTGTAAGGGTGGAAAAAAAGCCCCACAACAGACATTGATTTTAGAAAATCAATAACCAACATTTAATAAAAAGAACAGAGGAAACACAAGAGAGGAGAGGGGAGCATTACGTGTAATTTTAGTGTCTACTAAATTACCCAGAGATGAGGAAAGGGGAGGTCTCCAGTGTGAAGACCACCTTAAATAATGACAGACACAAGAGTAAAGAAAAATGAAAAAAAAAAAAAAGAAAAGAAAACCATAAGACTTAAAAGAGATAGTCTGAACAGATCCTGGGGAAGCTCCTCTGAATATATTATTTTACTTGGGTTTTGTTTTGTTTTGATTTTTTTTTTTTTTGGTAATACTAAAGCCAAGCAAATAGATCAAAGACAACACAAAGGGAAAAGCCAGTGTAACATAACGAACAGTTTCTGACTAAAATTCCTCTATCACTCCCCCATATGGCTCGACACCTCCGCCACAACAAGAAAAAGACACACACGCACGCACAAAACCTAGAGAGAGAAAGACAGGATCATTTGTCTCCAATCAAAAATTCTCTTCTCTTTGTGTTATTCTCCCTCCACACCCCACATCCCACACCCCAGTCTCTACTTAAATTCTGTAGCTCAGCTTTAAGGAAAGGGATTGAGGTTCATACAATTGTCTTCATTTCTCCTGATCTCTAGAGGAAAGTTGTTGAAAGTGGGGCCGGGAAGTCCATTCAGGGCTCTGGGAGGGGGTGGAGTGGGGGGGCTTTCGACTACGGAAGCAGTGGAGAAACTAGGGAGGGACAGAACCCCACACCAGAGGAGAAGCAGCCAAATTGTGAGCTCAGTCCAGAACACCACGTCCCATTGAGCTCAGCCTCTCTGTAGACTGCAGAGACCAGGGGAGAGGGCAATCATGGGCGACTAGACAAATTGGTTTATCAGTATTATTATGATTACACTGGAGAAGTTTCATTTCATATTTTTTAAAAAGTAAGTATTCTCCACCATCCTCCTGTCATGGTCTCACCCCTTCTTCCTCACGCACCTCCCCTCCCCCAACCTCCCTCACTCCCTAATGTCAATCACTTTTCCTTTTTATTCCCACGATTTTGTTTCGGGTAATGCTCAGTCCTTTAAGAAATGGACCTATTAAATGTCACCTCCTTCTCTTTCTTTTTTCTTCCCTTATCTCGTCTCTCTCTCTCTCTCTCTCTCTCTCTCTCTCTCTCTC
>NW_025390692.1:0-1531 GCF_016433145.1 Gracilinanus agilis | reverse complement strand
TTGATTTCTTTACCTGAAAATTGCCTATTCATGTCTCTTGCCCATTTTTCAATTGGGGAGTGGCTTGATTTTTTATACAATTGATTTAACTCCTTGTATATTTGAGTAATTAGAACCCTGTCAGAGTTTTTTGTTATAAAGATTTTTTCCCAATTTGTTGTTTCTCTTCTGATTTTGACTACATTGTTTTTGTTTGTACAAAAGCTTTTTAGCTTGATATAATCAAAACCATTTAATTTACATTTTGTAATTTTCTCTAACTCCTGCTTGGTTTTAAAGTCTTTCCTTTCCCAGAGATCTGACAGGTATACTATTTGGTGTTCACTTAACTTATTTATAGTTTCCCTCTTTATATCCATTCGGAATTTATCTTGGTGTAGGGTGTGAGATGTTGATCTAAACCTAATCTTTCCCATATTGTTTTCCATATCTCCCAGCAGTTTTTGTCAAATAGTGGATTCATGTCCCAAAAGTTAGACTCTTTGGGTTTATCATACACTCTCTTGCTGACGTCATTAACCCCAAGTCTATTCCACTGATCCTCCTCTCTGTCTCTTAGCCAGAACCATATTGTTTTGATGACTGCTGCTTTATAGTATAGTTTAATATCTGGTACTGCTAGGCCCCCTTCCTTCACATTTTTTTTTTCATTATTTCCCTTGATATTCTTGATCTTTTTGTTATTCCAAATGAACTTTGTTATAGTTTTTCCTAATTCAGTAAAGAAGTTTTTTTGGTAATTTGATAGGTATGGCGCTAAATAGGTAAATTAATTTGGGTAGAATGGTCATTTTTATTATGTTAGCTCGTCCTACCCATGAACAATTAATGGCTTTCCAATTGTTGAGATCCAGTTTTATTTGTTTGGAAAGGGTTTTGTAGTTGTTTTCATATAATAGCTGTGTTTGTTTTGGTAGAGAGATTCCCAAGTATTTTATATTGTCTAGGGTGATTTTAAATGGTATTTCTCTTTCTGCCTCT
Source organism: Gracilinanus agilis (assembly GCF_016433145.1). Taxonomy (NCBI): domain Eukaryota; kingdom Metazoa; phylum Chordata; class Mammalia; order Didelphimorphia; family Didelphidae; genus Gracilinanus; species Gracilinanus agilis. Next base: position 550 of record NW_025390692.1, on the reverse strand, counting down.
TGCTGCTCTAATGTGTTGGAGATATATAGAAATGCTGATGATTTATGTGCATTTATTTTGTATCCTGCCACTTTGCTAAAGTTGTTGATTATTTCCACAGGCTTCTTAGTTGATTCTCTAGGATTTTTTAAGTATAGCATCATATCATCTGTAAAGAGTGATAGCTTAGTCTCCTCATTTCCTATTTTGATACCTTCAATTTCTTTTTCTTCTCTAATTGCTACTGCTAGCGTTTCTAGTACTATGTTGAATAATACAGGTGATAATGGACATCCTTGTTTCACTCCTGATCTTATTGGGAAGGCTTCTAATTTATCCCCATTGCATATAATGCTTATTGATGGTTTTAGGTATATACTGTTTATTATTTTTAGGAAGGGTCCTTCTCTTCCTATACTTTTCAATGTTTTCAATAGGAATGGATGCTGTATTTTGTCAAAGGCTTTTTCAGCATCTATTGAGATAATCATGTGATTTTTATTGGTTAGACTGTTGATATGGTTAATTATGTGGATGGTTTTCCTAATGTTGAACCATCCTTGCATTCCTG